>NC_135817.1:80144038-80444038 GCF_964213995.1 Mustelus asterias
TTTTCTCTTCCTAACTCTTTTTCACTCTATCTTATCTCTCTATTTATTCTCTCTCTATTCTTTCACTCTTCCTTCTCTCTTTTCCTCATTTCTCCTTCTTATCTCTCTTACTTTCTTTCCTCTCTTCTCCTCTTCTTCTCTCTTCTTTTCTCTCTCTCTCTTTCTTTCTCCTTCTCTCTTTCTTCTCACTTTCTCTCTTCTTTCTCTTTCTCTCTTTCTTTCTCTCTCTCTTTCTTTCTCTCTCTCTTTCTTTCTTTCCTTCTCTTTTCTCTCTTCTTTCTCTCTCTCTTTCTTTCTCCCTTTCTTTCTTTCTCTCTTTCTTTCTTTCTCTCTTTCTTTCTCTCTCTCTCTCTTTCTTTCTCTCTTTCTCTCTTTCTCTCTTCTTTCTCTCTTTTCTTCTCTTTCTCTTTTCCTTTCTTCTCTTTCTCTCTCTTTCTCTTCTTTCTCTCTTTCTTCTTCTTCCTTCCCTTTCTTTCTCTCTTTCTCTTCTCTTCTTTCTTTCTCTCTTTCTTTCTCTCTTTCCCTTCTTTCTCTCTTTCTTTCTTCTTCCTTTCTTTCTCTCTTTCTCTCTTCTTTCTCTCTTTCTCTCTTTCTCTCTTTCTCTCTCTTTCTTCTTTTTGTTTCTCTCTTTCTTTCTCTCTTTCTCCCTTTCTTTCTCTCTTTCTCTCTTTCTCTTCTCTTCTCTCTTTTCTTCTCTCTCTTTCTCTCTTTCTTTCTCTCTTTCTCTCTTTCTTTTCTCTTTCTCTCTTTCTTTCTCTCTTTCTCTCTCTTTCTTTCTCTCTTTCTTCCTTTCTTTCTCTTTCTCTCTTTCTTTCTCTCTTTCTCTCTTCCTTTCTTTCTCTCTTCTCTCTTCCTTTCTCTCTTTCTCTCTTTCTCTCTCTCTTCTCCTTTCTCTCTCTTTCTCTCTTTCTCGCTTTCTTTCTCTCTTTCTCTTTCTCTCTTTCTCCCTTTCTTTCCTCTCTTTCTCTCATCCTTTCTTTCTCTCTTTCTTTCTCTCTTTCTCTCTCTCTTTCTCCCTTTCTCTCTCTCTTTCTCTCTTTCTCTCTTTCTCCCTTCTCCCTTTCTTTCTCTCTTTCTCTCTTTCTCCCTTTCTCCCTTTCTTTCTCTCTTTCTCCCTTTCTTTCTCTCTTTCTCTCTTTCTTTCTCTCTTGTCTCTCTCTTTCTTCTTTCCCTTCTTTCTAATTGAGGGAAATTGATGCGCTTCTCAAACACGAGGCTAGATGCTCGGTAAATAAAAGGCTTTTATTTACTGTAATGAAGCAGCCAATAATTATACACACTATCCCAGACTGAAGGGGTCCTGGCCAGAGCAGGGACTTTTATACCTCTCCCAGGAGGCGGAGCCCGACTGGGATGTACCACAACACTACAGTACAAAGGTGTAACAACCCCACCCTAACCCCAACAGCAACAAGTAGCACAACCCAACAGGAACATATGTACATCCTTGTAGTACTGGCCAGACCCTGGCTCAGTACTATCTAGTGGGAACCAACGATGGTTCACCACAGAAATATACTAACAGGGGAGGTCTCATGTTTGAGTAGTGGAAGGCTCAGTAACTCAGCAGACTATCATCAACTATCAATTGTAAACTGATAAATTGTAAGCTATTTTGAAAAAAAAATTGGATCTAATCAGCACTCTGTAATGATTTGAATGAGAAGGCTGCGTCTAGGAGTAATGAATGGGTAATCTGTCTCGCTGCAGTCGCAGCAAGCTTCTGAAGCACTCTGCCCTCAGACATTGTGTGGAGATGCCGGCGTTGGACTGGGGTAAACACAGAAAGAACTTTAACAACACCAGGTTAAAGTCCAACAGGTTTATTTGGTAGCAAAACCCACTAGCTTTCGGAGCACTGCTCCTTCGTCAGGTGGAGTGGCGAAATGCTCACAAACAGGGCATACAGAGACACAAACTCAATTTACAGAATAATGGTTGGAATGCAGTCTTTACAGATAATCAAGTCTTAAAGGTACAAACAATGTGAGTGGAGAGAGCATTAAGCACAGGTTAAAGAGATGTGTATTGTCTCGAGACAGGACAGCCAGTGAGATTCTGCAAATCCAGGCAAGCTGTTGGGGTTACAGATAGAGTGACATGAACCCACGATCCCGGTTGAGACCGTCCTCATGTGTGCGGAACTTGGCTATCAGTTTCTGCTCAGTGACTTTGCGCTGTTGTGTGTCGTGAAGGCCGTCTTGGAGAACACTTACGCGAAGATCAGAGGCCGAATGCCCGTGACCGCTGAAGTGCTCCCCAACAGGAAGAGAACACTCTTGCCTGGTGATTGTCGAGCAGTGTTCATTCATCCGTTGTCGTAGTGTCTGCATGGTTTCCCCAATGTACCATGCCTCGGGACATCCTTTCCTGAGCGTATCAGGTAGATAACGTTGGCCGAGTTGCAAGAGTATGTACCGTGTACCTGGTGGATGGTGTTCTCACGTGAGATGATGGCATCTGTGTCGATGATCTGGCACGTCTTGCAGAGGTTGCTGTGACAGGGTTGTGTGGTGCCGTGGTCACTGTTCTCCTGAAGGCTGGGTAGTTTGCTGTGGACAATGGTCTGTTTGAGGTTGTGCGGTTGTTTGAAGGCAAGAAGTGGGGGTATGGCTCGGGTGTCTGTCTGTGCAGAGTCTGCATGTTGTCCGGTATCCTCCCGTAGTCCAAAGGTGTGTATGTTACGCTGATTGGCCATACTGAATGTGCGGGGTTACGGCAGTAGGGCGGCAGAAAAGGTCCCTGGTAAGGTACTCTATCAGAGAGAGTCGGTGCAGATTCATCATAGAGTAGAATCATAGACTGTTGTCTTCTTGTTGGGGAACACTTCAGCGGTCACGGGCATTCGGCCTCTGATCTTCGCATAAGCGTTCTCCAAAGTGGCCTTCACGACACACGACAGCGCAGAGTCGCTGAGCAGAAACTGATAGCCAAATTCTGCACACATGGGGACGGCCTCAACCGGGATCGTGGGTTCATGTCACACTATCTGTACCCCCACAGCTTGCCTGGACTTGCAGAATCTCACTGGCTGTCCTGTCTGGAGATAATACACATCTCTTTAACCTGTGCTTAATGCTCTCTCCACTCACATTGTTTGTACCTTTAAGACTTGATTATCTGTAAAGACTGCATTCCAATCGTTATTCTGTAAATTGAGTTTGTGTCTCTGTATGCCCTGTTTGTGAGCATTTCTCCACTCCATCTGACGAAGGGGCAGCGCTCCGAAAGCTAGTGGCATTTGCTACCAAATAAACCTGTTGGACTTTAACCTGGTGTTGTTAAACTTCTTACTCAGACATTGCGCCAGCGAGGGAACAGGAAACAGTCCTGCTGGGCAGCAACTGATCTTCAATTCCCTGGACAACCACAGAATGAATTTCAATTCCTCATCCTTATGTACAGATCCATCCACAGCCTTACCTCCACCACCCTCTCCAAGCTTCTCCAGCCTGTAATCTGGTCCTCTGTTCACTCATCTACCCCCATAAGCCAACACCCTCAACGATCTCAATTCACCCTCCCAATGCTTACTTTTCTTCATTCACTTCGATCAAGTCTTCAAAGTCTTTTCCGAATCAAAGATTCAATTCTTCCGGATTCAGCGGGAAACGTGATGGATGAGGGAGCCTGAACTGCCGACAGCAGGATGAACTTGAGCAAGTCAATTCTTTAAAGGCGGGTTAAAGGTCGGTCGAACTTCCCAATGAACAATGTCGGGAAGCCATTTTGCATGGATTAGTGTAATGTATGCTCATTAAAAGGCTAAATGGTTGGAATTATGTTCACCTCATTGTGGGCGGCATGGTAATAAGCACTGCTGTCTCACAGCGCCAGGGACCCGGATTTGATTCCCGGCTCGGGTTATTGTCTGTGCGTAGTCTGTACATTGTCCCCATGTCTGCGTGGGTTTCCTCTGGGTGCTCCGGCTTCCTCCCATAGTCCAAAGGTGTGTATGTTACGCTGGTTGGCCATGCTGAATGTGCAGGGTTACGGCAATAGGGTGGCAGAAAAGGTCCCTGCTAAGGTACTCTATCAGAGAGAGTCAGTGCAGATTCATCATAGAGTAGAATCATAGAATCCCTACAGTACAGAAGGAGGCCATTCAACCCATCGAGTCTGCACTGACTACAATCCCACCCAGGCCCTATTCTCATAATCCCTCATACTTAGGCGTTAATTTAGCATGGCCAATTAACCTAACCCACACACCTTTGGGCTGTGGGAGGAAATCGGAGCACCCGGAGGAAACCCACGCAGACATGAGGAGAACATGCAAACTCTACACAGACGGCGACCCGAGGCCGGAATTGAACCTGGCTCCCTGGCACTGTGAGGCAGCAGTGCTAACCACTGTGCCATGGTGCCACCCCGATGGGCTGAATGGCCTCCTTCTGCACTGCAGGGGTTCTATGATTCTATGGTTCCAAATTAAGGTCACTGCCAGCAAGAAATTAGAATGTTCACACTTACAACTGGATATAAATGGTGCGCACCTGGCAAGCTTGACTTCTTCCACGACTTTGAAGTGAGTTGATGCTGCTTTGACCTCTTGGGCATCGCTCACAGATCTCAGGCTCTTGACATGGATCAGGTGCCGGGAGGCAGGGCAGGTCAGTTTAGCCAACGGTAGAGGGGTGGGAGGTTGTCCGGGGAAGGTAGACAGACTATCCAGGGCAGGGAGGGAGACAACAAAGGAATTTACTTATTTATTAGCATCACAAATTGGCTTACATTAATACTGCAATGAAGTTACTGTGAAAATCCCCAAGTCACCTTGGGTACACTGAGGGAGAATTTAGGCCAGCACATCTTTCGGACTGTGGGAGGGAAACCTGAGCATGTGGAGGAAACCCACGCAGATGCAGGGAGAATATGCAGACTCCGCACAGACAGTGGCCCAAGCTGGGAATTGAACCCGGGTCCCTGGCACTGTGAGACAGTAGTGCTAACCACTGTGCCAGCGTGATGCCCCAATGTAAGCATGCTGGGATGTTGGATGGAGGGAATGGCTATGGTAGATGCAGGAGGGATATTCCTGATGGTGGGGCAGTCCAGAACCAGGGGTCACAGTCTGAGGATTCAGGGTAGACCATTTAGGACGGAGGTGAGGAGACATTTCTTCACCCAAAGAGTGGTGAGCCTGTGGAATTCATTACCACAGGAAGTAGTTGATGCCAAAACATCGAATGTATTCAAGAGACAGCTAGATATAGCACTTGGAGTGATTGGGATCAAAGGTTATGGGAGAAAGCAGGATTGGTCTATTGAGCCATGATCATGATGAATGGCGAAGCAGGCTCGAAGGGCCAAATGGCCTCCTCCTGCTCTTATCTTCTATGTTTCTATGTTTGTTGGGTCTGGGGCTCCTGTTGTTGGATAGGGGAGGGGCGTCCATGGGAAGGAAGTTGGTAGTAAGATGGTCCGAAAGGGCAGAGTGCTGTCGATCATGAGGTCCTGGGGGTTGAACTGAGGGTATTGGACAGCGGGGGGAACACTCACAGTGAGAGTGCGGAGTGGGATGCAGTAAGGCGGGAAGTCCAGGGTAGGAGTTGGATAGCTGAAAAATTCATGGGGGAACCATCAAATGGATGAAACAGGTGGCTCGGATAATGGGAGGGTTCAGGGTCAGGGTGGGCATGCGGGTGGTAACAGGTGTAGGCTTGGCAGGGACAGAAAGCCTGCGGAGGCTGAGGTTAATAGGCTTTCTCTCTTCTGCCCGCCTCACTTATCTGTAGCATTTTTGATACAGTAAAGTCTTCCCATGACTGGAAAAAATCAGAGAGTTCTCTTCGAAGATATTGAGATCCCTGATTAATTTGTCTTTCAAGGCTCCATTGTCAGAATTTTCTGTTAATCGATATAGCTCATTAATAAAGGAATTTATACTCTTCCCCAGTCTTTGGGTGCACCTATTAAATTGTGCTTGCTTTATAATGCTGTATTTCTAAAGACTGAAATAAAAATCAAAGGCTTTGATAGTTTCTTGATATGATGCCATTTTTTAATGCACTCTCTGACCATAATGTTGTCTGCAGCACTGCCGGTGGTGTGTAGTAAGATAGTGGCCTGCTACTTGATAGTTTTTTATGCCCATCCTCATCCTGTTCTGTACCTGGTAAACCAGTGATACCAATTTTGCCACTTCTCGGCTTGATCCAAGCCTTCCACCTGTTCAGGGCACTCTGGTAAAGGTAGGACATTTTTTTCCATATCTTCTTTTTGACGTTGCTCCCTCTGGCGCACATTTGAATATTTTCTCACGCTGTCCTTGTCTGGCTATTGTTGCCCTCTCAGCTCCATCCAGTCACTAGGACTCTTCAATGGTTGCTCCTTGCACTGTGTTTAACCATTATCACCATCTTGTTTTGGTCTGGTCCGTGGTATTTGTGGTCCCGGATTTACATATAAGGCCAGAGGTCGATTAACAGACAGCAAACTCCATCTTACCTTTTCTGCAGGATTCCAAAGTGGAACATCTCCCCTTCACACCATCCCAACAGTCAAGGTCGAGGCCATTCGGCTCAACGAGCCTGCACCGACAACAATCCCACCCAGGCCCTATTTCCGTAACCCCATGGACTTGATAGAATCCCTACATTACAGAAGGAGGCCATGCGACCCACCAGGTCTGCACTGACTCTCCGACAGAGCATCTTACCCAGGCCCCATCCCAGTAACCCCACGCGTATACCCCACTAATCCCCCTAAACTACACATCCTGGCATGCTAAGGGGCAATTTAGCATGGTCAATCGACCTGACCCGCACACCTTTGGAGTGTGGGAGGAAACCGGAACACCTGGAGGAAACCCACGCAGACACGGGGAGAACGTACAGTCTCCGTACAGACAGTCACCCAAGCCAGGAATTGAACCCGGGTCCCTGGCATGCAGTAGTGCCAACCACTGTGCCACCGTACCACCCATCTTGAAAACTATTTACAAGGCAAGCTCTACATGAGGCTTTACACAGAAATATCTCTCTTCAGCCTCTGTTATTATGTGATCTTATGTCACTGATGACTTGGACTGTATATTGACATATTTCTATTTACCCTTTATACTTCAGATGGGATGCTATCAGAGTAGCATAATTAAAGGAGGACCCCACAACTACCCTCTACAGGAGGTTAAAATTGAAGACTGCAGGAAGGGAGGGAGGTCAGTGGGTGTGCCTCCTAATCAATGTTAACTACCTGTCCCCTCCAGTGTGTGGGCAGGGTTAAAATTGCCCTTTTTGGAACCAAGTAGCAATCCAATCAGGAGGCAATTCTTCCTGTTAGTTTCAGCACACTTTTTTAGCAGTGGAAGCAAAGCAGACAAGATGATCTGGAACATGATTAATGAACCTGTTTGATATCTGGCAGCCCTACAAGAACAGAGTGAAACAGGACTCAAAGAATCATAGAATCCATGGCAGGAAACAGGCTCTTCAGCCCAAACTGGTCCATGCCGACCAAAAAGCCCATCTAACCTAATCACATTTGCCCTCATTTGGCCCATATCCCTATCCATGTTTCTGTCCAAATGCCTTTTAAATGTTGTCAATGTCCCTGCCTCAACCACTTCCTCCAGCAGCTCATTCCACACATGCACCACCCTCCGTGTAAAAAAAGTTGCTCCTCAGGTTCCCATTAATTCTTTCCCCTCTTAACTTAAACCTATGCCCTCTCGTTCCCGATTCCCCAACCCTGGGAAAAAGACTGAGTGCATTCGCCCTATCCATGCCTCTCATGATCTTATACACCTCTATAAGATCACCCCTCAGTCTCATACGCTCCAAAGAAATAAGTCCTAGCCTGTCCAATCTCTCCCTATAACTCAGTCCCCTGAGTCCTGGCAACATCCTTGTAAATCTCTTCCGCACTCTCTCCAGTTTAATAACATCTTTCCTATAGCAAGGCAATCAAAACTGAACACAGTACTCCAATTGTGGTCTCACCAACACCCCGTACAATTGGCAACATAACTTCTTAATTTCTATACTCAATGCCCTGACTGATAAAAGTCAGCATGCCAAAGCCTTCTTCACTGCCCTATCTACCTGTGACTCCACCTTTAGAGAACCGTGCACCTGAACTCCAAGGTCCCTCTGTTCCACGATACTCCCTAAAGTCCTACCATTCACCATGAAAGTCCTACCTTGATTTGACTTTCCAAAATGCAACACCTCACACTTATCTGTATTTAACTCTATTTGCCATTTCTCGGCCCACTTCCCCAGCTGATCAAAATCCTGCTGCAATTTTTGATTCCTACATCCATTTTTGATAACCTTCCTCACTGTCTACAATACCAGCTATTTTAGTGTCATCTGCAAACTTACTGATCATGCCTTGTACATTCTCATCCAAATCATTGAAATAGGTAACAAACAGCAATGGGCCCAGCACTGACCCCTGAGGCACGCCACTAGTCACAGGCCTCCAGTCTAACAAGCATCCTTCCACCATTACCCTCTGCTTCCTACCATCAAACCAACTGTATATCCAATTTGCCAGCTCTCCCTGGATTCCATGTTATCTAACCTTCCAGAGAAGCCTACCATGTGGGACTTTATCAAAGGCCTCACTGAAGTCCATATAGACTACATCTACCGCCCTGCCCTTATCAACCTCCCTGGTCACTTCATCAAAGAACTCTAACAAATTTGTAAGGATGATCTCCCATGCGCAGAGCCTTGCTGACTACTTCTAATCAAACCCTGTCTTTCTAAATGCCTGTATATGTTAACCCTCAAAATCCTCTCTAGTAGTTTACCCACCACAGATGTTAGGCTTACCAGTTTATAATTCCTGGGTTTTTCTCTACAGCCCTTCTTAAATAAAGGCACAACATTTGCAAACCCTCCAGTCTTATGGTACCTCACCCGTAGCTAACGATGATGCAAATATCTCAGCCAGGACTCCCGTAATTTCTTCTTCAGCCTCACGCAGTGTTCTTGGATATACCTGGTCAGGGTCAGGAGATTTATCCATCTTCATACATTTTATCATGCTCCATCACCTCCTCTACTGTAATGTGAACTGTCCCCAATATATCGCCACTAACTTTCCCAGGTTCCCAAGTCTTCATGTCTTTTTCGTTGAGAACCTCAACCATCTCCTACGGTTCCACACACATGTGTCCACTTTGGTCCTTGAGGGATCCTATTCTCTCTCTAGTTATTATTTTTCTTTTAATATACTTAAAGAATCCCTTTGGATTCAGCTTAATCCTCTTAGCCGAAGCTACCTCAGGCCCCTTTTTGCCCTTCTAATTTCCTTCTTGAGTATACTCCTGCATCCCCTGTAGACTCCCAGGGAATCCCTTGATTCCAGCTGCTTGTACTTGAGCAATGCCTCCTTCTTTTTCTTGGCCAAAACCTCAATATGATTTATCATCCAGGGTTCCCTACTCCTGCCAGCCTTGCCCTTCACCCTAACAGGAACATGTCGACCCTGAACTCTAGCCACTTCACTTTTAAAAGCCTCCCACTTGCCGGAGGTCCTTTTGCGCTCAAACAAGCTACTCCAATCAACCCTTGCAAGCTCCTGTCTAATTCCATCAAAATTTGCCTTGCCCCAATTTAGAACTTGCATCTGCGGACCAGTTTTGTCCCTTTCCATAACTATTTTAAAATTAATAGAACTATGGTCACTAGTCCATGGTTGGTGCAGGCTTGGAGGGCTGAAGGGCTTATTCCTGTGCTGTAATTTTCTTTGTTCTTTGTTATAGCTCCAAAGTGGTCCCTCACTGGCACCTCAGTCACTTGCCTTGCACTATTTCCCAAGAGTAGGTCAAGTCTTGCCCTTTCCCGAGTAGGACCCTTCACATACTGCCTGAGGAAACTTACCTGAACACATAAACAAATTCCACCTCATCGAAGCCCTTAACACTATGGCACCCCCCAGTCTATGTTAAGAAAATTAAAATCCCCTATTATGACAATCCTATTACCTCTGCAAGTCTCCCCAATCTCCCTGCCTAATTGTTCTTCTAATTCCCATTGACTATTTGGGGGCCTATAGTACAAACCCAATAAGGTCACCGTTCCCTTCTTATTTCTTAGTCCCACCCACAAAGCCTCGCTGGATGATCCCTTGGTTATTTCATCTCTGACTACTGCCGTGATGCTCCCCTTAATTAAAAATGCAGCTCCCCCTCCTCTCTTTCCTCCACTTCTGTCCCGCCTAAAGCACATGTACCCTGGAACATTAAGCTGCCAGTCCGTCCCTGTCTCAGCCATGTTTCAGCTATGGCTATAATATCCCAGTCCCATGCATCTATCCATGCCCTGAGCTCATCAGCTTTATCTGTCAGTCTTCTTTGCATTGAAATAGATGGAATTTAATCCAACGGCCCTGATTTTATCGGTACGGCTGACCTGAAATTGGGACGGACGAGGTTTGCTGAACGACATTCACCATTGGCCTCGGGCACAATCTCGGGCGGCCGTGCCGGTAAAATCAGGGCTAACAGGTTTTCTCTGCTCCCTGCCCACTCCTGCCTATCATGTCTATTCAGCTTGCCGTTGCTGAATACTGCACCTCCTTTCAGCCTCTCATTTGTCCCCCTGCTGCTGAGGATTCTATCTCCCTGCCCATCTAATTTAAAGCCTCCCTTGTAGCACTAGCAAATCTGTCACCCAGAATATTGGTCCCCCTCTGGTTCAGATGCAACCTGTCCCTCTTAAACAGGTCATCTCTGCCCCAGAAAAGATCCTAATCATCTAAGAATCAGAATCCCTGCCCCCTGCACCAATTCTTCAGCCATGCGTTCATCTGCCATATCCTCCCTTTCTTACCCTCACTAACACAAGGACGGCCTCAACTGCGATCTTGGGTTCATGTCACACTACATGTAACTGCCACCATTTGGCCTGAGCTTGAGACAATTCACACCTCTTTAACCTGTGATTATCCCTCGTTCCACTCGCATTGTCTATAACTGTAAAGACTTGATTGCCTGTAAAGACTCGATTCCAACCATTATCTTGCAATTGTGTCTTTGTCTACATATGCTCTGTTTGCGAAACCTACCTCTCCATTCACCTGAGGAAGGAGCAGCGCTCCGAAAGCTCGTGATTCCAAATAAACCTGTTGGACTTTAACATGGCGTTGAAAGACTTCTTACTGTGCCCACATCATCATTAACACGTGGCACTGGAAGTAATCCAGAGCCTCGAGGTCCTGCTTCTTAATCTTTTTCCTAGCTCTCTATAATCACTCCTCAGCACTTCATCCCTATTTCTATTTACGTCATTTGTGCTAACGTGCACAATGACTTCTGGCTTCTCACCCTCCCCCTTGAGAAAGTTCTGCAGCCACTCTGAGATATCCTTGACCCTGGCACCCGGGAGGCAACACCTCATCCTGGACTCCCGTTTGCGGCCACAGAATCTCCTGTCTGTCCTCCTAACTCTCGAACCTCCTATCGTAACTGTCCTGTTTACCTTTACCCTTTCCCGCTGAGAATTATGTAGCAGCAGATAGTTTGGGGTTAAAAGAAAAAGTTCCCTGTTCCCTTTCCTTCCGAGATATAATCGATTTCTCATCAGCTTTCTGTTTTTTTTTGCTGAAACAGTCCATTTCTCAAATGACTGTGAGCACACTTCCAGATGAGACCTTCTTTTGAAAACCCCCACCATAAAGTGTCTGGCTGCTCAGAATCGCTCCACAATACTGTCATTTATTCGGCCAATCTAATACTGATTCAAGGGTAGAGGGGGGGTGTTCATCGACTGAAGACATTAGATCACAGCTAGAAGCTCAGATAAATGAGAATAAAACACAGGGAAAGGCAGTCTCGCGCTAAAGCTATCATCAGCAGCCTAAAAGCCTACAATATGTCGATCGGTCATCAGAACCAATCAAGGCCTAGTTACTTGGTCCATCGCACAATGTAGTGATTGCTCAGAAGGGGCTTGTGTGATCTTCAACAGCATCATTATTCTCCTTGTTCTTTTCATCTGTTGTACTATGAGAGTCCTCTCGATATCCATCCCTTTCTCTCTCTCTCAGCAATGCCCTCTATTACCACGCTGGAGAGCAAGGTTTAATTCCCTGTTAAAAGTTCTTTGAATGCTTTGCAAATGATGACACCCAATTCAAATTAGATTCCGGTGCCCTCTTCCCTCACTTCCTCCAGAGGCTTCTCAACAATGCAATGTCATCGAATCCCTACAATGCTGAAGGAGGCCATTTGGCCCATCGAGGCTGCACCAACAGCAATCCCACCCAGGCCCTATCCCCATTACCCCATGAATTTACCCTTTTAATCCCCCTGACACTAAGGAGCAATTTAGCATGACCAATTCACCTAACCCGCACATCAATGGACTGTGGGAGGAAACTGGAACACTTGGAGGAAACCCACGCAGACACTGGGAGAATGTGCAAACTCCACACAGGCAGTGACCCAAGGCCAGAATTGAACCCAGGTCTCTGGCGCTGTGGGGCAACAGTGCTAACCACTGTGCCACCCATATGCAGAAAGCTTTGACAGCCCGTGTTTCATTTCCATTGCGCTTATTGGTAAAATATGTTGCTCAATTTATTATTTGGAAAATGTAACAATTCATTCCATTGGTTTGTTCTGGCAGTCCTTGTTAAGGAAGGAATGTTGGCCAGGACATGAGGAAGCGTTTCTGTTGTAATCTGAATATTGCCTGAGAATTTTTAATGTATATCAAAAACAGGCAGAAAAGTCCTCTATTTAACTTTGCTGGAATTGTCAGTGTTTGTCCGGTGATAATAGCCTCACTCTGTGCCAAAATGTTCTGAGCTTTGACAAAGGATCATCCGGACTCGAAACGTCAGCTCTTTTCTCTCCTTACCTGCCAGACCTGCTGAGATTTTCCAGCGTTTTCTCTTTGGGTTTCAGACTCCAGCATCCGCAGTAATTTGCTTTTATACAGACAAAGGATACCGTTCATAGAGAAGGAAAGGAGAGGGTGCAGAATGGCGTATTACAGTCATAGCTAGGGTGTAGAGAAAGATCAACTTAGTGCGAGGTAAGTCCATTCAAAAGTCTGATGGCAGCAGGGAAGAAGCTGTTCTTGAGTCGGTTGGTACGTGACCTTAGAATTTTGTATCTTTTTCCCAACAGAATAAGATAGAAGAGAGTATGTCTGGGATGAGTGGGGTCCTTGATTATGCTGGCTGCTTTGCCGACGTGGGGGGGAGTGTAGACAGAGTCAATGGATGGGAGGCTGGTTTGCGTGATGGATTGGGCTACATTCACGATCTCGCATAAGGTGCGAGATTAATGCATGTTACTTTATTTCTATGATATAGCTGTAGACCTAAGAAAGACTCCCTGTTAATCTCACTGACCCTGCCAAACTTCCATGGTTGACCAACATTTAATGTGTGCTGTTTCACCATCCCGTATTGGGCAGGAAGGGGCTTGTGAATGGTATTAAAAAATGGACCTTTCATGCTGAATGACCTCGTTCTGTGCTGTAAATATTACATCAAACTACATAAGGATATGATGTGGAGATGCTGGCGTTGGACTGGGCTGGGCACAGTAAGAAGTCTCACAACACCAGGTTAAAGTCCAACAGGCTTATTTGGAATCACGAGCTTTTGGAGCGCTGTTCCTTCATCAGGTGAGTGGATGAAGGAGGCTCCTTCACCTGATGAAGGAGCAGCGCTCCGAAAGCTCGTGATTCCAAATAAACCTGTTGTACTTTAACCTGGTGTTGTGAGACTTCTTTCTGTATATAAGGATAATGAGACATTATGAGGCTCGATTAAACAATGCAGGCAGCTCGTCCCACACTGAAGTTGGGTCTATCAGTGAGACTGCTTGTGCAGTGGCAGTTGGCGGGACACTCTTTGTGGTCCCGACAATCCTCGATGGCAAAATAATAATGCTGGAAATGTGAAACACAGATCCAAAAAGCTGGCCAGCCAGCATCAGCAGAGGAAAGGGGCAGGTTTCAGGTATGGGTCCTTCATTGTAACTCAGCTGGCTTTACCTGAAGCGGCATCCACAGATAGATCACTCATCCTGTTACTCATTGGCTGCGATGCCTAATCACAGAATCACGGGACACAGTTAGGCGCAGTAGGCCTATGGTGGCTCTCCGAAAGAATGAGCAATTAGTCTCACTCCCCTGTCCTTTACCCTGTAAATATTTCCTTTCTCACTGTCCAATTTTTGAAAAGGAAAATCACTTTTTACTTTTGAATATTACTATTGAATCTGCTTCCTTCCAGATACTGAATATAACTCACTGTGCAAGAAGAAAAATAATGCCTTCATTGCCCCTCCCTGACTATTTTGCCAATTATTATATAATTGGAGTTGGGACGTTATGTTACAACTGCACAAGACATTGGTACGGCCATATTTGGAGTACTGCGTCCAATTCTGCTCACCCTGCCATAGGAAGGATGTTATTAAACTGGAAAGGGTGCAAAAAAGATTTACAAGAATGTTACCGGGACTGGAAGGTTCGAATTATAAGTAGAGGCTGGATAGGCTGGGACTTCTTTCATTGGAGCGTAGGAGGATGAGGGGCGATCTTATAGAGGTTTATAAAACCATGAGGGACATAGATAAGGTGAATAGCCAAGGTCTTTTCCCCAGGGTAGGGGAGTCCAAAACTAGACGGCATAGGTTTAAGGTGAGAGCGGAAAGATTTAAAATGGACCTGAAGGGTAACTTTTTCAGAGAGTGGTGCGTATATGGAATGAGCTGCCAGAGGAGGTGGGAGAGATGGATACAATTACAACACTTAAAAGACATTTGGACAGATACATGGATGTAGGCCATGTATCTAGAGGGATATGGGCCAAACGCAGGCAAATGGGATTGTTCAGTTTAGGAAACCTGGTTGGCATGGACACGTTGGGCCGAAGGGCTTGTTTCCGTGTTGTACACCCCGAGGACTCTATTGGCGGAATTTTACTGGCTCGCCTTTAATAACATCCTGGGCGGAGCGAGCCAGTAAAATTGCGCGAAGACCGAGAAATCAGGATTATGCTGGATTTCTCGGCTCTCACAACTTTCCGAGAGCCGGATTTCCGGTGGAGGGGGGGGGGGGGACGGCAGGGTCTAGATGCCCATGTGTTGTGGGGCTCTCAATTGGCCGCAGGCCCCTGCAATTGCAGTGGAGGCAGGGAGGAAGTTGAGGCTACCTGCAGCAGCAGGGGCCTAACAGCTGCCCCTGTAGCTATCAGACCCTTGCTACTGGTATTGAGCATGTGCAGAATCAGTGGTCTGCACATGTGTAATAGCATTGTCTACAGGCTGGCTGGCGAATTAAGTCCTGCCCACTGCCTGCAGCAGCTGGAAACATTCTAAACCATTTTTTCAATGACGAATTACAGAAGATTGGGTGTGAAAACTTGCCCAGAAAACAGATCAGGAACTCTCCCATTTTCACGCTAGCTTGACACTTAGCTTGATTTTACCATCACGTTTCCCCCCTTTTCCAGGCATGAAAACTTTGCAAAGTTGGGCGTGAGACGAGTAGCACGATCTATGCCCGCCTCTGTGCTGGTTCCCCCTTTACCAAGGCCCTAAAATGGCCGTGATCAGGACCACGCCCAAAACGGGCGCGACGGCCATTACAATGCATTTGCATGCATTTAAGTTGACTTAATGGGCTACACGCCCAACCTTACTGGAACTTCCCCCTTTACCACCGCGTTTGCCCATCCAGAACCAGCGCAAAACAGACACCATGCTGTATAAACTCCGATTCGAGCACTCCAGTTAGTGAAGAAGTAAGTGCCGAGAGTCTGACGACTCTCAGCTCGAGATCGGTGGGGGGTGGGGAAGGGTGGGTCTGCTGCCACTCTGCCTGAGATCACTGAGGGAGAAGGGGGGGGAGGGGCTTGTGATCGGCCTGGGTGGCAGAGGGGGTAGGGGGATAAGTGGGTCAGTACTGTTGTGGGGGTGGGGAAATGTCTGTGGGGACCAGGGGGAGGCATTATTCGTCCCAGGAGTGATGTGGCAGGGGAGCCGCATTCTATCATTTTTCTCTGCGCATGCGCAGTGGGAGGCGCCGATCGGAGTTGCAGGGTTTCGGGTGCGTTAAGCCCCGCCCACAGGCTTGTGCAGCGCGATTCGGAATTGCTGATATTTTTTCAGGCAGAGTGCGTATGGGGGCGCCTGAGAACGGGTCTCAAAGTCGCATCTGAAACACTCCCAGTTTCAAGTCCACCCAGCACTTTGAATTAAAATGGTAAAATAGGGCCGTTAGAATCAATCTCGTAATATTCCAACCTATATATTTGTGTGTTCCAACTATTGCCCCTTTAGCCAGTGGAAGCACTTTCTTCTTTTCTAATCCATCAGAATCCTTTTTAGTTTTGGACATCTCTGTTAAATCCCCCCTTAACCTTCTCTGCTTTCAAGGAGAATAATTCCATCTTCTATCGTCTCTCCAAATAACTGAGACTAATGTGTAAATAATTGATGTTCCAGTGCATTGTTATTGTGCTTAAGGGAGCAGTGAGATTATTTTAAATAGCTGACTGCTTTAATCTGATTGAAGTCCCTGCTCTCTGAGCAAAAAACAAAGTTCCACAGAAACTTTTCAAAGGGCTTTACAATTAATGGTTTAGAAGTGCAGCAGTTTCTGTTGTGTCAAGAAGTGTGTATTTTCTATGGCGGCAGAATCATGCCTCTCAGGACAGCCTCAAAACACTTCATAATTAGTGAATTGCTTTCAAGAGTGGAGGAGAGGAACGCAGTAGCGATTTTATGCATCGCACGGCCACATAGACACCAATGCGATGAATTACCAAGCAATCCATTTGTCACATTGTTTGAGAGAAGGCTGCTCTCGCTGGGGCAGCATTGGGATCTCTCTGAGCAGGGAGCTGAAAGTCTCATGCAAATCACAAGCAGTGTCTGAACCTCTCAAGTATGGCTGAGAGTATGAGCCTGGATTAAGTGTTCGATCTGTGGAAAGGTACTTGTACCCATGACCATCTCATTTAGAGATAAGTGCGAGCAACTGAATAGAACTGAAGGATTGACAACCCCACTGGAGAAAGACAATGGGCTGATTGCCGATGTGGGGAGTGGGAGAGTGGGATGTGTTGGGAAAGGCGTGATTTGAAAACTACATTCCCAGAGGGTGATGCTGCATCCCTCCACCTCTGGATTAGGCAACGATTTTCAAAAGGAGGGTTGTGCGAGAGGATGTGGAGGAGATGGGGAGATCTCCTGCCATGATGTCCCAGGATAAGATGATTGTCTCCGACGAAGGCTCACCTAGAATCGAAATGTTGCCTCGATTCTCTCTCCACAGATGCTGTCAGACCTGCTGAGATTTTCCAGCATTTTCTATTTTTGTTTCAGGTTCCAGCATCCGCAGAATTTTGCTTTTATCTGTATCAGATCATTGGCCTCCAACCACTACAACCATCTTCCATCATGCCACGTATGACTCCAACCGGCGGAGAGCATTCTACCTGATTCCCATTGACTTCAATCTTGCTCGGGTATCTTGATGCCACACTTACCCAGATGCCATCTTGATGTCAAGAGCAGCCACTCTCCCCTCACTTTCGGGGCCTCACAGCTGTCCAGATGTCTCTACACTAGTGACCACTGCCGTAAGATGACCACTGCCAATTATGCAAGTGATGATTAATATAAGAACATAAGAAATAGGAGCAGGAGTAGGCCATCTGGCCCTTCGAGCCTGCCCCGCCATTCAACAAGATCATGGCTGATCTGAAGCGAATCAGTTCCACTTACCCGCCTGCTCCCCATATCCCCTAATTCCCTTATCAATCAGAAAACTATCTACCCGTGATTTAAACATATTCAACGAGGAAGCCTCCACGACTTCAATGGGCAGAGAATTCCAGAGATTCACTACCCTCTGAGAGAAGAAGTTCCCCCTCAACTCTGTTCTGAACCGGCCCCCACTTATTTTGAGGCTGTGCCCTCTAGTTCTGGTTTCCCTTCTAAGTGGAAATAATCTCTCCACCTCTACCCTATCCAGCCCCTTCATTATCTTATATGTCTCTATAAGATCACCCCTCATCCTTCTAAACTCAAATGAGTACAGACCCAATCTGGTTAATCTCTCCTCATAAGGTACACCCCTCATCTCCGGTATCAACCTGGTGAACCTTCTCTGCACTCCCTCCAAGGCCAATATATCCTTTCGCAAATAAGGGGACCAAAACTGCACACAGTACTCCAGTTGCGGCCTCACCAGTGCCTTGTACAGTTGCAGCAAGACCTCCCTGCTTTTATATTCTTTCCCCCTCGCGATAAAGGCCAACATTCCATTCGCCTTCTTGATCACCTGCTGCACCTGCAGACTGAGGTTTTGCGATTCGTGCACAAGGACCCCCAGGTCCCTCTGCACAGTCGCACGATGTAATTTTTCTCCATTTAAATAATATTCCAATTTACTATTATTTCTTCCAAAGTGGATAACCTCACATTTGCTAACGTTATATTCCATCTGCCAGATCCTCGCCCACTCGCTCAGCCTATCCAAATCTCTCTGCAGACTTTCCGCGTCCTCCACGCAATTCGCTTTCCCACTCACCTTCGTGTCATCAGCAAACTTGAATACCCTACATTCAGTCCCCTCCTCCAGATCATCTATGTAAATGGTAAACAATTGAGGCCCCAGCACCGATCCCTGCGGCACGCCACTGGTCACCAACTGCCAACCAGAAAAGCACCCATTTATCCCAACTCTCTGCTTCCTGTTAGATAGCCAATCCCCAATCCACGCCAACACCTTACCCCTAACTCCGTGTACCCCAATCTTCTGCAGCAACCTTTTGTGAGGCACCTTATCGAACGCCTTCTGGAAATCTAAAAACACCACATCCACCGGTGTAACGTTTATTTATTCATGTCACAAGTCGGCTTACAAAAACAAATTTCCAGCCTATCTATATCCTTCTGTAGCCTCTGACAATGTTCCTCACTATCTGCAAGTCCAGCCATTTTCGTGTCGTCCGCAAACTTACTGACCACCCCAGTTACACGTTCTTCCAGATCGTTTATATAAATCACAAACAGCAGAGATCCCAATATAGAGCTCTGCGGAACACCACTAGTCACAGGCATCCAGCCGGAAAAAGACCCTTCCACTACCACCCTCTGTCTTCTGTGACCAAGCCAGTTCTCCACCCATCTAGCCACCTCCCCCTTTATCTCATGAGATCCAACCTTTTGCACCAACCTACCATGAGGGACTTTGTCAAACGCTTTACTAAAGTCCATATAGACGACATCCACGGCCCTTCCCTCGTCAACCATTCATAGAAACATAGAAACATAGAAAAACTACAGCACAAACAGGCCCTTCGGCCCACAAGTTGTGCCGAACACATCCCTACCTTCCAGACCTACCTATAACCCTCCATCCTATTACGCTCCATGTACTCATCCAGGAGTCTCATAAAAGACCCTATTGAGTTCACCTCCACCACCACTGACGGCAGCCGATTCCACTCGCCCACCACCCTCTGTGTGAAAAACTTACCCCTAACATCTCCCCTGTACCTAACCCCCAGCACCTAAACCTGTGTCCTCTCGTAGCAGACATTTCCACCCTGGGAAAAAGCCTCTGAGAGTCCACCCGATCTATGCCTCTCAACATCTTATACACCTCTATTAGGTCTCCTCTCATCCTTCGTCTCTCCAAGGAGAAAAGACTGAGCTCCCTCAGACTATCCTCATAAGGCATGCCACTCAATCCAGGCAACATCCTTGTAAATCTCCTCTGCACCCTTTCAATCTTTTCCACATCCTTCCTATAGTGAGGCGACCAGAACTGAGCACAGTACTCCAAGTGGGGTCTGACGAGGGTCTTGTATAGCTGCACCATTATCCCCGGACTCCGAAACTCAATCCCTCGATTGATAAAGGCCAGCACACCATACGCCTTCTTAACCACCTCCTCCACCTGCGGGGCCGATTTCAGAGTCCTATGGACCCCGACCCCAAGGTCCTTCTGATCCTCTACAGTACTAAGAGTCTTTCCCTTTATATTGTACTCCTTCATCCCATTTGTCCTACCAAAATGGACCACGACGCATTTATCTGGGTTGAAGTCCATCTGCCACTTGTCCGCCCAGTCTTGCATCCTATCTATGTCCCTCTGTAACTTCTGACATCCCTCCAGACTATCCAGAACTGGTCTGCAAGTCCAGTTCTGGATGGTCACTTCTTCAAAAAACTCCACCAGGTTAGTGAGGCATGACCTCCCTCTCACAAAATCATGCTATCGTTAATGAGTTTATTCCTTTCTAAATGTGCATACATCCTATCTCTAAGAATCCTCTCCAACAACTTCCCTACCCTTCCTTACATTCACACTGCAATGAAGTTACTGTGAAAATCCCCCAGTTGCCACACTCCAGCGCCTGCTCAGGTGCACTAAGGGGGAATTTAGCATGACCAATGCACCTAACCAGCACGTCTTTTAGACTGTGGGAGGAAACTGGAGCACCCGGTGAAAACCCACGCAGACACGGGGAGAATGTGCAAACTCCACACAGGCAATCACCCAAGCTAGGAATCGAATCCAGGACTCTGTTGCTGTGAGGTAGCAGCGCTAACCACTGTGCCACCCATGGAAACAACATGTCATGGCTGTAATCTGATGATATAACCACAAGGCTATCCAATCTTCCAAAGCTATTCATTGCAACGCACAATTAGGAGTGCTATAGCAAAAAAGTACAAGCATAAATAACACAAGGGGGCAGTACAAGTTGAAGCTCTTGACCTCTGACCTCTATGTGATGACAAGGAAAGCATGGCAAAACAGACAATCGGCCACCCCCCACAGCCAGGGTAAGACGGCTTGCAGTTTGGACTAGTTGGGCCGGAGAGTCGGTCACGCAATGATGGCTTGAGTTGTGAGGAAGGCTAGTACTTGATCCTGAATTATTTTCAAGAGCAGTGTAAACGAACATGATAGCTATTTCGTGCTCGCAGCCACTTCCCACATTGCCTGAATGGTGACACAGCTGCATAAGGACACAGGAGTGCTCCCTATATACAGGGGAGGGGACAATTTGAAATGATACCCTCCTGATGTCACTCATATCCTTCTAAAAGGCAGCTTGTCCTTAAAGGGAAACAGCACTGAAGAGTGGTGTTGCCATTTAAATTGAGCCAAATTGAACAGCAAGGCATGGAGAGGATTGCAGAATGATTGGCAAAGTCTCAGAGGCATTAGAGCTGGAGGTGGGCAGGAGGTGATACGCCGTGATTCCACGGGGAGAAGGAGACCCTCAAGAACAACTCTCTCAGGAGGGAGCGGGGACAGTCAGAGAGGTCAGTTCCTGAAGTCTGGTCTCAAGGATCTGGTAGCAGTGTCACAAGAAGTCTAATGATCTCACAAGGGTGGTCAAAGTCAGCTGAAGCATCTCCTCACACTCTCACACTATACAAAGCACCATCATCTGCCCAGCCGTACCACAGCCAATGGAAGAATTTGCATGTTCTACGGAGACTACGCATCATGTATCCTCCAAAAGCATTCTTATGTCAATTTGCTCTTTGGATGTTGGCAAAATTGGTGAGGAATATTAGTTGTCCATGCCTCATATCTCCAAGGGCAGCAGGAATCAACAGCATAATATGTGGGTGGAATTATATGTAGAAGGGTATAAAGTGGGATAATATGTCCCTTCTCTGATGGACATTGGATGAACAGTTGACTTCTAAAAACAATTTGGCTTCTCTCATAATTATTTATCCTGGTGTCAGGAAATTAGGAACATAGGAATCAATAATTGGCTCTTTAGCCCCTCCAGCTGATTCAATTAGATAAAAGCAAAATACTGTGAGTTAGAATGTAACAAATGATGACATTGGATCTGTTGTAATGTGACCAATGGTAACAAGCTATAAGGGTCAGCTGACCCAGTAAACTATGTAACCAATGATAAAATGATGTGATGATCAGCTGACCAGCTGACTCAGTATAAATAAGAACCTGTTGGGAATTGTTAAATGACTCGGAATGGCCCAGAGTGAGGCCTCAAGTTTGGAGTAATGAAGTTTCTTTATTAAACCTTTTCTTTGATTTATAAGTTGGAGTAAGTTTTGCTATACTTTTATTGTCTCTACACTGGAAGAGTTCCTTCTAGGTCAACACTGCGGATGCTGGAAATCTGAAATAAAAACAGAAATTGCTGGATAAACTCAGCAGGTCTGAGCTTGTCCATATATCCTTTGCCCCGATCTACCCCTGGTCTCCTGTCCCACCTTCTCTGCCCCTTTCCTACTCGATATTCCATAATTTCTATCTTTCTGCGCTTCTGTAGAAGGATCATTTGGATCTGGAATGTAAACTCTGTTTCTCTCTCCACAGATGCTGCCAGACCTGCTGAATTTATCTAGCGTTTTCTGTTAATATTTAATTGGCTCATGGTTAATCTGGATTGTGATTCCATTTACCCTGTTTCGTTATGGATCACTTAATACCAATATCTAACAGAAAAAAATGTACCTGTCCCAGTTTGCAAATGTTCAATTAACTTTATATTTTTTTGCAAAGGAAGATCCAAATTTCCGCTATAATTTGTATGAGGAGATGTTACTGGATGTCACCCCCGAGCAGCCTAGTTCTAATTTTAAGATAATGTGTCCATTGTTCTGAGCTCTCCCCCCAAATGACCAGATTAATCGATGTCACTTGTGCAACTCGTATACATGGAAACAACATGTTGTGGCTGCTAGTCTGATGATCTAACCATGAGGCTATCCGACCTTCCAAAGCTATTCATTCCAACGCAGGGTGACTTAGGAGTGCTTGATCAAGAATGTACAAGTACAGATAACACAAGGGAGCAGTGCAAGCACTATAAGGCATCAAGCACATTGCCCGAGTACATTATCACATTAATAAAAAAGAAACGACAATAGATACAAGGTAATACCCCAAAGTGCTTCATAGCTGATGAATTATTTGTGAAGTGTAAAATGTGGCGAATGATTGATCAGAGGGAGGTTGTAATAAGTCCTCGGAGGCAGAAATCCCTTCACCAAAATCCTTTTATTTACAAGTCTGACAGCAGCATCCAGAGCGCTTTCAGTTCACAGTCTACATTCGGAGTCCCAGAGGAACTGACACGCCTGGTTAAACACAAAGCAAGAGGCTCCCTGAATCCATCAATTTGGACCGAAATCAGGGAGATCATATTCTAACAGACCCACCTCAATTCCTGATTAAATTCATTACAGAGGTGAACACCACAAATCAATACTCTGGTAGATAATGGCCTACCTTCTAAATATTGAGGGAAGATCTTTAATTGATCAAGTGTCATAGTCAAGAAAATTTCTGTGACAATCATTTGGAAAAATGTAATGGACACATGAGAACTGAACAAGATAAAAACTAAGATCAGAGTTAGGCCATTCAGCCCCACATGTCTGCTCCAACATCCCATGAGCTCATGGTTGACCTTCTTCTTGAACTCAACTTTTCCACCCTATTGCCATAGCCCTACACCACTCAGTTTAGCTTAGTTGGCTGGACAGCTGGTTTGTGATGCAGAGTGACGCCAACAGCATTGGTTCAATTCCCGTACCAGTTGAGGTTATTCGTCAAGGCCCCGCTTTTCAACCTTGACCCTTGCCTGAGGTGTGGTGATCCTCAGGTTAAATCACCACCACTGTGTGGTGGGGGGAGCAGCCTATAGTCATCTGGGACTGTGGCGACTTTACCTTTATGTTCCCATAGTAACGAAAAATCTATGAATCTCAGACTTGAATATAAACAACTGAGAATCCACAGTTCTCTGGCATACAGAATTCCAAATGTTCACAGCTCTCTGAGTGAGGACAGTTCTCTGCAACTCAGTCCAAAATCATCAACCACTTTACCTGAAACTGTGACCCTCCCCCTCCTCTCTGCCCTTTCCGGTTTTAAACTCTACACCAGGAGGAACACCCTCACAGGACAGCATTACACAAAAAATGGGAGGATACTGAGAGGTGTAGAGGAAGTGAGAGACCTTGGAACGAATGCCCACAAGTCCCTAAAGGTAGTAGGACAGCTCGATAAGGGGTTAAGAAGGCAAATGGAATCCTTTCATTTGTTAATCGAGGCATAGAATATCAGAGCAAGAAGTTTTTGCTGGAACTATGCAAAATATTAGTTTGGCCACAATTTGAGTAGCATGTGCAGTTTTGGTCACCTTGTTACACAAAGGTTGTAATTGCACAGGAGAAAGTGCAGAGGAGATTTACCAGGATGTTGCCAGGACTGAAAAATTGCAATAATGAGGAAAGATTGGAAAGACTGGGGCTGTTTTCCTTGGAACGGAGGAGGCTGAGGGGAGATCTGATTGAGACCTTCTGGTCACCCTACTATAGAAAGGATCTTATCAAACTAGAAAAATTGCAGAAAAGATTTACTAGGATGCTACTGGGACTTGATGGTTTGAGTTAGAATCATAGAATCCTACAGTGGAGAAGGAGGCCATTCGGTCCATCAAGTCTGCACCGACCACAATCACACGCAAGTCCTATCCCCATAACCCCATGCATTTACCCTAGCTCGTCCCCCTGACACTAAGGGGAAATTTAGTACAGCCAATCCACCTAACCCGCACTGTCTTTGGACTGTGGGAGGAAACCCATGCAGACACGGGGATGATAGGGAGTGGGATGATAGGGAGTGGGATAGCTTGATCTTGGTTTCAGATAAAGCTCGGCACAACATCGTGGGCCGAAGGGCCTGTTCTGTGCTGTACTGTTCTATGTTCTAATGTACAAACTCCACACAGACAGTGACCTAAGCCGGGAATTGAACCCGGGTCCCTGGCGCTGTGAGGTGGCAGTGCTAACCACTGTGCCACCATGCTGCCCCATTATAAGGAGAGGTTGGATAGACTGGGACTCCTTTCCCTGGAGCGTAGGAGACCCAGGGATGATCTTATAGAGGTCTATAAAATAATGAGGGGCATAGATCAGTTAGATAGTCAACATCTTTTCCCAAAGGTAGGGGAGTCTAAAACTAGAGGGCATAGGTTTAAGATGAGAGGGGAGAGATACAAAAGGGTTCAGAGGGGCGGTTTTTTCACACAGAGGGTGGTGAGTGTCTGGAACAAGCTGTCAGAGGCAGTAGTTAAGGTGGGTACAATTTTGTCTTTTAAAAAGCATTTTTAGTCAATTACATGGGCAAGATGGGTATAGAGAGATATGGGCCAAATGCGGGCAATTGGGACTACCTTGGGGGTTAAAAAACGGGTGGCATGGACAAGTTGGGCCGAAGAGCCTGTTTTCATGCTGTAAACCTCAATGACTCTATGTGCAAAATGATTAAGGGCCTGGATAGAGTGAATGGGGAGGGCCTTTTTACTTTAGCAGAGAAGTCAGTGAATCGGGGCATAGATTTAAAGTGATTGCTTGAAAGAATAGAATTAGAATGAAGAAGTTGATCCTAGACTTTCTTATTAGATGAACTCTATAGACTGTTTGCTGTAATGCGCTGCTTTAAATGGACTCTATTTTCTATTTAAATAGACTTACTTGCAGTAATATGGACCGTTTGCTGTGAGCTTTGGCGCAGGTCCCATTCTGCCTCCGATTCATAAGTTATCTCCGGGCAAAGAAATTCATTAACACAATGGTGTCAATCGACACTCATTGTTTAAATACAATGCTTAACAAGGCATAACACAAAGTGAGACCCTCTGCTTTATAAACACTATTCATTAACAATACCCAACTGTGCATCATTTGTGCATGATCATCAGGAGATAACTTCAGCTGCACAAAAGTTGATAACAATCAATTAATCCACTGCAATAACAGGAGCACAAATGACTAAACCTTAAAAACAAACACACGTTATTGCTTTGAACTTGTCTGCTCAATTGGAGCAAAATGGCAAATCACTCCTATTGTTGCAGATCAGTGTACATTTGGGAACTGGGCATACACAGCACTCCACATCCATTTGAATGTAAGTATTCAGGGATGCACTTCAGCCACACTGTAAAGCAATTGAAACTGCTTACATTTCAGCAAAGGAAAAGCATGAATAAACTGAGGGAATTGAATGAACAGGAATACAGGGGGAAATATCTTGTCCCATTGTACTTCATGTCACATTCTGGTTTTTTTTCAACTAATATTTACTCCAAACTTATTTTGGCTGTACATGGTTTGGGAGGTCCTGTCGTTGTGAAAGGTTCATTGGAATAGTCATAGCATCATTAGAGATTTACAGTATGGAAACAGGCCCTTCGGCCCAACTTGTCCATGCCGCCCTTTTTTAAACCACTAAGCTAGTCCCAATTGCCCGCATTTGGCCCATATCCCTCTATACCCATCTTACCCATGTAACTGTCTAAATGCTTTTTAAAAGACAAAATTGTACCCGCCTCTACTGCTACGTCTGGCAGCTTGTTCCCTGAATATAGAAGCTAGGCATGATGTGGAGATGCCGGCGTTGGAATGGGGTGAACACAGTAAGAGTTTTAACAACACCAGGTTAAAGTCCAACAGGTTTATTTGGTAGCAAATACCATTAGCTTTCGAAGCACTGCTCCTTCGTCAAGGAGCAGCGACGAAGGAGCAGCGCTCCGAAAGCTAATGGTATTTGCTACCAAATAAACCTGTTGGACTTTAACCTGGTGTTGTTAAAACTCTTACTGTATAGAAGCTAGGAGCAGGAGGAGGCCATTCGGCCCTTCACGCCTGCTTTGCCATTCATTTTGATCATGGCTGATCATCAAATACAATATCCTGATCCCGCCTTCCCCCCATAATCCCTTGATCCCTTTACCCCCAAGAGCTAGATCTAATCCCTTCCACATAAAGGCACCAGAGAATGAGAGAGATCACAAACTGCCTCAGAAACGTGCAGCTCTCACTCAGATGCCTCAGCACAGATTTTTGGAAAGAAACTACAAAAGGTTGTGAATGTAGCCCAATCCATCACGCAAACCAACCTCCCATCATTGACTCTGTCTACACTTCCCACTGCCACGGCAAAGCAGCCAGCATAATTAAGGAACCCCCCACACCCCAGATATTCTCTCTTCCACTTCTTCCATCGGGAAAAAGATACAAAAGTCTGAGGTCACGTACCATCCGACTCAAGAACAGCTTCGTAACTGCTGCCATCAGACTTTTGAATGGAACCAAAAGAGAAAATGCTGGAAAATCTCAGCAGGTCTGGCAGCATCTGTAAGGAGAGAAAGGAGCTGATGTTTCGAGTCCAGATGACCCTGTGTCAAAACTGATAGATGCTGCCAGACCTGCTGAGATTTTCCAACATTTTCTCTTTTGGTTTCAGATTCCAACATCCGCAGTGATTTGCTTTTATCCAGACTCTCGAATGGACCTACATTATATTAAGCTGATATTTCTGCATACCCTGGCTATGACTGTAACATTACATTCGGCACTCTCTCCTTTCCTTCTCCACATGGATTCTATGAACGGTCTGTTTTGTCTTTATAGCACGTAATAATCAATATTTTTCACTGTATATCAATACACGTGACAATAATAAATCAAATCAAAAATCAAAGTTAGGAAGCATAATTCTCCACTGTTCATTTCAAGCTCACTGACTGTGTCAAAAACTCGGCTTGCTCCCACATATTCACCAGAGGAGTTTCAAACCTCTGATATGCTCTCTCTCGGATCCACTGATTTATCCAAATCTCCTACTTGACTTTGATCAGGTGCCCTGAGTTTTCTCAATTACCTGGACACTGCCTCAGGCCTACTGAACTGTCACAAATCCCTAATCTGCACCACAGCAGCACTGAGTGGTTTCAATCACCACAAACCCAGGGCCGCTGAACTGTCTCACTCCCCTGGTCTATACTTCAGTCGGCAGCTTCAGCGGTCACGGGCATTCGGCCTCTGATATTTGGGTAAGCGTTCTCCAAGGCGGCCTTCACGACACACGACGGCGCAGAGTCGCTGAGCAGAAACTGATAGACAAGTTCCGCACACATGAAGACGGCCTCAACCGGGATATTGGGTTCATGTCACACTATCTGTAATCCCCACAACTTGCCTGGACTTGCAGAATCTCACTGGCTGTCCTGTCTGGAGACAATACACATCTCTTTAACCTGTCTTAATGCTCTCTCCACTCACATTGTTTGTACCTTTAAGACTTGATTAGCTGTAAGTATTAGCATTCCAATCATTATTCTGAAAATTGAGTTTGGGTCTTTATATGCCCTGTTTGTGAACAGAATTCCCACTCACCTGAAGAAGGAGCTTAAGGCTCCGAAAGCTTGTGGCTTTTGCTACCAAATAAACCTGTTGGACTTTAACCTGGTGTTGTCAAACTTCTTACTATACTTCAGACCCAAGAGCTTTCTCAACCTCCTAATCTAGACCCGCTGAACCACGAGGGAAGGTACAAAGGAGCAAAATTACAGAGAAGTGCACAGAGCATAACATAGTTATATAACTATATTACATAGTTATAATTAATATAGCTATTAATTAAGTTATAATTAAAGTCACCCTACAATTAAGGTGACTTTAATTCACCTAATATAAACTGAGATTGTAAAGAGCGAGGCTGGTGGGAGATTTTATGATGTGAATTCAGGAGATGTTTCTTGATCAGTCTGTTTACAGAAGGAAGCATTGCAGTACCTAGTTCTGTGGATGGAGTGGGTCAAGTGGATTAAATATAGGTAGGAGAGCAATTAGGCAACAGTGATCATAGTATCATAAAGGTTAGGTCCGCTATGACAAAGGACAAGGAGCAATCTAGAGTAAAATATTTAATTAGAGGAGGGCCAGTTTAAATGGGTTTGAAGGGATCTGGCCTGGGTAAATTGAAATCAAAGTTTGGCAATGCTACGGGTTATCATATGGACATCTGAAATTGATGGTTAAAACATGACCAGTCACCAGTCACATCATGGTGACTGGTGAGCCATGATCCCACTCCCTCTCGCCACTGCAGCCATTGGAAAAGCAAAAGGAAAATCAGAAAAATAAATGGAACCAGTAAGAGAAAAAAAAAGTACTCTGGAGAATTTCTTTCCAATTCCCTGAAGCCATGAAAATCAGTTCAGGAGATCACACAGCTCAATATGGACCAAGTGTTATCCATGTCTGCCCGGTGGGCAGTGCCAAGATTCCCCTTGGACATTGGCACTTTGTCCCTGGGACAGTGCCGGGGCACAGGCTGGAATTGCCAAGGTGCTAATGCCCAGGAGGCACCCCCCCCCCCCCCCAGTGCCTGACCCGCTGGGGGGCCCTGATTGCCCTCCTTCACTTCAGCGGTGTCGGGCTGCCAGTTCCCTGAAAGTGAGGAGCTACTGTGAACCCCGCTGTAGTGAAACATTTTTGGCTGGTTGGGAGAGGCTAAAAAATCAGTGCAGCGGGATAGGAGAATTGCCCCCATTATCTGTAATTTAAGGGTCTGGCACATGCAGGGTTAATGTGGAAATGAATACAGTATTGCCACACAGTGATGTAAGAGGGCACATAACCCGCACCCAGGGTCAGTGTAGTGTTGGACAGAGGCGTGTGTACCAGCCAGCATGGAGACAGCTTCTGACTTGTACACTAACTGTATCTTTCTAAATTATTCTGTACTCTTACGTATGACTACAAAGACTTCTTCAGATCTACCTAACTGTATCCAACACTCTACAACACTGTCCAACCCTGTAATTATTTTATAACGCCCCCCCCCCTCCCCCCTCCCCCCCCCCCCCCCCCCCCCCCCGGCCCCCCGCACCTACTCAGGTTGTCTCTGAGTCTTTGTTGCTCTAAATTTAAATGAGGTGAGGAGAAATTTCTTCACCCAGAGGGTGGCGAATGTGTGGAATTCACTATCACAGAAAGCAGTTGAGGCCAAAATGTTCTCTCTGTGTCTGCGTGGGTTTCCTCCGGGTGCTCCGGTTTCCTCCCACAGCCTGAAAGATGTGCTGGTTAGGGTGCATTGGCCAAGCTAAATTCTCCCTTAGTGTACCCGAATAGGCGCCAGAGTGTGGCGACTATTGGGTTTTCACAGTAACTTCATTGCAGTGTCAATGTACTTGTGACAATAAATAAGTGAATTTTAAAAAAAGTATGACCACTGCCCGGCTAAGATGAGCTGGCTAAAGTTCACCGGGGAGTGGTGGGTGCTGGCGGAAGCAACATTCCCGGTCAAGATAGATCACCACCAACTTGTACTAACTAACCATGAGGGGGGAGCTCTGGGAAAGCAGGAGTTAACGACAAATGGCTCACAGGGGCTGAGAATAGAGCTCAACTCTCTGAGCAGCGATGGTGACAAATGGAGGCAATCTACACCGCTTGCATGCTGCATGTTATTATTCCATGTCGTACTGAATCACAGGCAGCAGTTATACACTTACCATGTAAGTGGATCATAATTCAGGCACAACACTTTAAGTGGGCCACACATTCCCTCTCCTTCCTTTAGACCTCACTAATCCCCTGAGAATGGTGGAGTCCAAGTCGGAAACCCATCCCCCCTCCACCGCTCCCCCCCCCCCCCCCCCCCCCCCCCCCCGCCCCCAACTTTTCTCTTGATAACGGGACAAGAATTTCAAATAAAACTCATTAAAGCCTACTTATTCTTTGCAACTGATAAATCAAACATAGTGCGGTGCCCTGAAATATTGACAGGGCCACTTTGTATCTAATTATTTTGCTGTATTAAGTTGGAGTGCAGCTTAATCATAAATCCAAAAAAAAGACAGCACTTTTTTTTTTAAATACCGAAAACTGCTGGGAAGAAATTCTGTAGATGGGTTATTAATTTGTATTCTGAGTACTGTTTGTGTTGGAAACACCATTAAAGGTTATTGTCACGTCGGACCCTGAACACTATGCATCAAAAAGCCATCATTGCTGCTGGAACTGCCCATGCAAGCAACAAAGAGAAAGATCTATTACTAAAGCCAAATTATTGGATACTGATTTCTTAAAGCGGTTTAATGTCTTATTTTGGAATGAATTCTAATTCAGGATTGTGCCACCTCAGATGGCTTACTCTTGCTCCTATTTCTTACACTGTGAAGTAGGATAGTGGGTTATTTACAGGTTGGATGGCTGTTACTGGGGTGGGGTGCAAAAATCAGTACTGAGACCGAAAATATTTGCCATCTGTGTTGTTGCAAAGTTAGTGTTTGTCAAATTGTCGTTTAAAAGGTGGTTTTGCTTTTTCTGCACTTAGAGTTTTTTTTAAAAATAGAGATGCGGGGGCAAATGCAAGTACACTAAGAACATAGAGTGAAACATTGTTACGAGGCAAGGCAGTAGTATTGCCAAGCCAACTGGCTGTTTTCGTAGTTTGCCCAATCAGTTTAAGCTAGGCATTTGAATAATAGCAGCCTGTCAGATTTGAATTTGATGTTTTGGTAACCTGTACACTGATCCTGTTGTGGGGATGTTGCTATGTCATCAGGGGTATAAGAGACAGTCTCTGCCACAGCTCACAGCTTGAGAGAGAGACACACAGCCAGTAAGTGTCTCTGCCACGACTAATAGCTTTTAGCTCAGAGCCTCGTCTGAATTAAAAAGGTACCAAAGGAAAACCTCATCTCGATAGTGAACATAGAAGATTCCAGGAGATAAAACCTGGTTGTATTTTGAGAGTGACTAAAAATTATATTTTCTTTATTAATAAGTGGGAATTTTATTTATCTAAACAGCATTCCTTTAGAATTTTGTGTTATTGGGTTTGTTAATAGTTTAGTTAACTTGTTCACTGTTAGTTAGATCAATAAAGTGTTACTTGTTGATTTTACAGAGAGAGTCTCAGGGAGTTATTTTGATTTAACCACTAAATGTTGCTGAAGCGCAATTATTACTACTCCTCACACACACTTTAACAGATTATGAGGTGAGGTACTCCTCTTTGAGTGGTTAAGGGTTAATTCTTGGAGAGGGGACCAACCTCCCCTTCATAACAATATGAATGAATTAGGTGATCGCATCAAGGATCATCGGTCCAGGTTTGCAGATGATAAGAAGCAAGGCTGGAAAGTAAAATATGAAGAGGAGACAAAGGGTGGGATTTTCCGGCCGTGCTGGCCCTGAAACCGGAAAATCCCGCCCGAGGTCAGTGGAACTTTGCGTGCTCCGCCCCTCGCCCGCTCCGATTCCCGTGGTGGGGCGGAACAGGAAAATCTGCCCCAAAGAGTTGGCAGAATCCCGTAGACAATGTGCAGGATTTTCCAGCCCTTCTTGTTGGCAGGATCTTCCAGTCCTACTGACAGCAACCAGTGAGCAATACAAATGGCCATTCACTTCAGCGGGACTGGAAGATCCAACCGGTGGCTAATGGCCTCCACTGCTGGAAAACCCACAGGGGGAGGTGGGGAAGGGGGCAGTGTGGTGGAAAGACCTGGCCAATATGTGAGCGAAGAGTTGGCAAGTGGGAGTATAATGTGGGAAATTTCACTTTGGCAGAAAGACTGGAAAACAGAACATTTTTTTAAATTCTTGAGGAACAATGAAGTGTTTAACTCAGAAGGATCTCGATACCTTTGCACACAAAACACAGAAAGTGAACATACAGCAAACAAGGTGAATATCGGGCATGTTTTGAGGTTGGGTTGCGGGGGTGGGGTGGGGGGAAGGAGAACAGTCTTTGCTTGGAAGCATTTACTCCGTTTCTCTCTCTAGGCTCCCAGCTGGCCTTTCCCCACCATTTTCTGCTTTTATTTCAGATTTCAATATATTTTGAAAAAAAAGTTATTGCAATGAAACAAAATTTATGATGGGTTCAATCAAGCACCATGTTACTCTTTCACAGATTTATAAATAACATGGAACTCTATGCTTCTTTAAACACTCAGCCATTTTGATGGCCTTTGATTTCATTGCCAGGGATTTTCATCTGCAGAAAGTTGATGTTAAAATAAAGGTTTTGATACAGAAAATTTCAGATCTCTTTTCATGTCTTATTGACATAACACAGTGCAGCAAACTCCCAGTACTCATTGGACTACTGGCCTAGACTTCTGCACCAAGTGGGATTTGAATCCAGAACTTTGTGACTTAGAGGCAATAGTGTTATTCAGATGATTCACAGCTGAGGATGTTTGTTCAGCTGTTCTCATTATATACAATTCCTAAAGATTGGATTGAGGCAGTCTATGGTGATTCAGGGAAAATGCTTTGAACATGGGATAAACAAGATTTTAAGGACATGGACCACACCTCCGGTGAAGTTAGAGTTGAGAAAAAAAGGACAGATTTCTTTCTTCAAAGTAAGAAGTCTCACAACACCAGGTTAAAGTCCAACAGGTTTATTTAGTATCGCGAGCTTTCGGAGCGCTGCTCCTTCATCAGGTGAGTGTCACTCACTCACTCACCTGATGAAGGAGCAGTGCTCCGAAAGCTCGCGATACTAAATAAACCTGTTGGACTTTAACCTGGTGTTGTGAGACTTCTTACTGTGCCCCATCCCAGTCCTACACCGGCACCACCACATCCTTTCTTCAAAAAACAGCATTTAAACAATGTGAGGTGCCACACAGATTGATAAATGTAGCTTGAAAATGAACTTGGCACTTCTACAATGCACTAGATTGTATGAAAAACATACCCAGGTTGATGTAGAGATGAAACACAGCATTGCAGAAATCTTAGAAAAGCTGAAGATGAATATTTGCAAGCAGGGAGATGTTCAGGGCTCAGAAACAGGGCAGCTCAAACAACAAATCGAGATCCATACACAGGATGATGACAATTCAGGTCTAAAAATACAGCGCACTAGATTAGAGTTATCACCTCGTTCTTTTCTTTCTTTTTAAGATTGCCCTTGTTTTGACAGGAACACAATCTACAATAAATCGCAATGCCTTTTGATCTGTTATTCATTTTTTATCTACACTTTCCACTGTGAGATATTATTCTATCCAAATCATATACAAGACTTTGCTGAATAAAGCCAGCAGCAAAGTGGTAATCAGCTGATAAGGGAATACAGGGACTGGAAATATGAACAGAATATAGAAACATAGAAACATAGAAAACTACAGCACAAAACAGTACTTTCGGCCCCACAAGTTGTGCCGAACATATCCCTACCTTTTAGGCCGACCTATAACCCTCCATCCTATTAAGCTCCATGTACTCATCCAGGAGTCTCTTAAAAGACCCTATTGAGTTTGCCTCCACCATCACTGACGGCAGCCGATTCCACTCGCCCACCACCCTCTGTGTGAAAAACTTCCCCCTAACATTTCCCCTATACCTACCCCCCAGCACCTTAAACCTGTGTCCTCTCGTAGCAGCCATTTCCACCCTGGGAAAAAGCCTCTGAGAGTCCACCCGATCTATGCCTCTCAACATCTTATATACCTCTATTAGGTCTCCTCTCATCCTACGTCTCCCCAAGGAGAAAAGACCGAGTTCCCTCAGCCTATCCTCATAAGGCATGCCACTCAATCCAGGCAACATCCTTGTAAATCTCCTCTGCACCCTTTCAATCTTTTCCACATCCTTCCTGTAATGAGGCGACCAGAACTGAGCACAGTACTCCAAGCGGTGTCTGACGAGGGTCTTATATAGCTGCATCATTATCCCCGGACTCCTAAACTCAATCCCTCGATTGATAAAGGCCAGCACACCATATGCCTTCCTAACCACCTCCTGCACCTGCGTGGCCGATTTTAGAGTCCTATGGACCCGGACCCCAAGGTCCTTCTGATCCTCTACCGTACTAAGAGTCTTTCCCTTTATATTGTACTCCTTCATCCCATTCGACCTGCCAAAAATGGACCACTACGCATTTATCTGGGTTGAAGTCCATCTGCCACTTCTCCACCCAGAGTTGCATCCTATCTAGGTCCCTCTGTAACTTCTGACATCCCTCCAGACTATCCACAACCCCACCAACCTTCGTGTCGTTGGCAAACTTACCAACCCATCCCTCCACTTCCTCATCCAGGTCATTTATGAAAATGACAAACAGCAAGAGTCCCAGAACAGATCCCTGGGGCACACCACCGATATGAACCGAAAGGGGCGGCACGGTAGCACAGTGGTTAGCACTGCTGCTTCACAGCTCCAGGGGCCTGGGTTCGAATCCCGGCTCGGGTCGCTGTCTGTGTGGAGTTTGCACATTCTCCCTGTGTCTGCGTGGGTTTCCCCTGAGTGCTCCGGTTTCCTCCCACAGTCCAAAGATGTGCGGGTTAGGTTGATTGGCCGTTCTAAATTGCCCCTTAGTGTCCTGGGATGAATAGGTTAGAGGGGTTAGTGGGTAAATATGTAGGGATATGTGGATAGGGCCTGGGTGGGATTGTGGTTGGTGCAGACTCGATGGGCCGAATGGCCTCTTTCTGCACTGTAGGATTCTATGAGAAATTAGTAGAGATAAAAGTGATTAGTCTGATCACTTGGCACTGGTCAGCGTGATCACTCTGAACATGATTATTCAACACTAATTAGAGTCATCACTCTGTACTAGTCAACTTGGTCACTCTTTATGGGTCAGTCTGTACCAGTCAGTATTACCTTGCACCAGTAGTCACATTTCATAGAATCCCTACAGTGCAGAAGGAGGCCATTTGGTCCATCAAGACCACAATCCCACCATCCCACCCAGGCCCTATTCCCGTAACCCCACAAATTTACCCTACTAATCCCCCTGACACTAAGGGGCAATTTAGCATGGTCAATCAACCCAACCTACACATCTTTGGAGTGTGGGAGGAAACCCACGCAGACACGGGGTGAATGTGCAAACTCCACTCAAACAGTGACCCGAGGCCGGAATTGAACTCGAGATCCTGGTGCTGCGAGGCAGCAGTGCTAACCACTGTGCCACCGTGCCGCCCTTTTGATCAATGAAGAACAAGAGGAGATCTAATCGAAGTGTTATAAATTTATGACGGGTTCGCAATAACGTAAATCAGGAGACACCAGTCGCATTGATCAGTGAATCTAACTAGAGAGTATTAATTGAAGACCACTCACTATTCAATGGAAAATGAGTAAGAGGATAGGAATATTTTCTTCTTTCAAAGCAGAACCTATAAATGATTTTAAAACAAAAAAATATTAATATTTGAGAAGTAAAAAAATATATAAAGACACGTAAAAAATCCAGAGATGTGCAGGTTAGATAGATTAGCCACGCTAAAGTGCCCATTAGTGTCCCAAGATGTGTACATTAGGGATATTGGATTACGGCCTGGGTAAGATACTCCATCGGGGAGTCTGTTCAGAATCGATGGGCTGAATGGCCACCTTCTCTACTGTAAGGATTCTATGGCTGGAATTTTACTGTCCTGCCCATCACGGGAATCAGAGTGGGTGAGGGGCGGACCATGGAAATGTCTGTTGACCTCGGGCGGGATTTTACGGTTTTGGGACTGTGAGGGTGTAAAATCCCACCTTATGTTTCGATGGTTCTATGTGGGCTGGGACTTTCTGTTCCTTTCCTACCTGCCCCTCCCCCCACCACCCCACCACTCCCCCAATGTGTTTCTCGGCAGAGGAGGCGGTTGCCATTGACTTGCCATCGGGATCTTCCAGTCCCGCCAAAGGCTATGACGTTTTGTGTGTCTTGCCTAGCACGGGCGGGGGTTGGGGGGGGGGGGCCTTTTTGGTGGGACCGGAAGATCCTGCTGATGGAAGGGCTGGAAAATCTCGGCTAGGGATAGAGATTAAGTGAGTAGATCCTCCAGAGAGCCAGCTCAGCATAGTGTGTGCCCCCTGCTGCCCTGTTAGAACCTGGACAGTCAAGAAGGGATTGTTATTTTAAAAAAAATCATTCTGTCCACGGCCAGTTTCCTCCTGCACTGTAGGGATTCCATGAAGATTGTCTGGTTCCACCACTAAAACAGATGTTATGCTCATTTATCTCATTGCTGCCTGTGGGACTTTATTGTGCATTAGTTGGCTGTTGCATTTCTTGCATTGCATTCTTTGGCTGTTCATGTGATATTGGCTGAAATTTTTCGGTCATTCCCGCTTGCGGGTTCTTCTGGTCCTGGTGACAGTGATCCTCCACGACAGGTTCCCCAGTGGGTGGAAGTTACAAACAACGGGAAAACCCATTGACAGCTGGCCATTGGGGCACTACCTTGGGCTGCAAAGCACACCATGGTTGGGGGGAGGGAGGAAAATCCCACCCAGCGTTAGTGTGCAAAAATGACATGTCCCTTTAAGAAGCTGCATGGTGACATCACAATCACAGCACTGTGTGTTAAGGCTGCAGGATAAAAGGTGCGGCCTCCATGTTAGATCTTCACTTTTGCCTGTGATCTCTTCTGCAGATGCTCACTCCTGCTTGTGACTCTGTATCAGTAAGAATCGTGGAATCCCTACAGTGCAGAAGGAGGCCATTCAGCCCATCGAGTCTGCATCAACCACAATCCCACCCACGCCTTATCCCCATAACCCCATGCATTTATCCTAACTAGTACCCCTGACACTAATTTAGCATGGCTAATTCACCTAACCTGCACATCTTTGGACTGTGGGAGGAAACCGGAGCACCCGGAGGAAACCCACGCAGACATGGGGTGAATGTGCAGACTCCACACAGACAATGACCCAAGCCTGCAATCGAACCCAGGTCCCTGACACTGTGAAGCAGCAGTGCTAACCACAGTGCCACCCATGTATACCTTCATGTATACCCTCATGTATACTTATGAGACAGGCTACGGTCAAGTAATCAGCCTATGTAACTGTTAGAACCTGTGCAGAGCTGTACGTAGTTGTTGCCAGTGATAAACTTCATGTAATTATGTCCAACCAGAATCCTTGTCAGTCTCAATAAGGATTAGTATGGGTAGAATAGAAACACTTCCCCTGAGATCCACATTGAGGCCCTCAGCATATATGGTGGCAGGAGACTGTGAGACAACTGTAAAGCACTTTGAGATGTCCCGAGACCATGAAACTCATTATATAAATGCAAATCTCTCCTCCTTGATAAGGCGGATTGACAAAGTAGAGGTGAAGAGGATGTTTCCTCTTGTGGAGCAATCTAGAACAAGAGGTCGTAGTTTTAGGTTAAGGGGTGGCAGAGATAAGGAGGAATTACTTCTCAGAAAGGATCCTGAGTCTGTGGAATTCACTACCCCAGAGCATAGTGGATGCCGAGACATTGGGTAAACTTAAGGAAGAGGTGGACAGATTTTTAATTAGTTATGGGTTTGAAGGGCAATGGTGAAGGGGCAGGAAAGTGGAGCTGAGGCCAAGATGAGATCAACCGGGATGGTATTGAATGATGGAGCAGGCTCGAGGGGGGGCTGAATTGCTCACTCCTGCTCCAAGTCCCTGTGATTCTTCCTTTTACTATTCATGTAAAAGACTCCACGGCACAATGCAAAGATGAGCGGGGACCTCTCTGGGCATCCAACACTCCTCCCTCAACCAATGGCAGAACACAAATGTTCTATCCACCCATGTTTGTTCCCCAATTGGTTACTTGCTGTTGTCAGGGGGATATCTGAGATTCTGCCTCTGGGCAAAACATACCGGGCTGGCTTGAAGTCATAGAATCAACATAGAATCCCGACAGTACAGAAGGAGCCATTTGGCCCATCGAGCCTGCACCAACAACAATCTCACCCTATCCCCGTAACCCCAAATATTTACTCTGCTAATCCCCCCGAAACTATTGCCAATCAATCTAACCTACACATCTTTGGACAGTTGATGTAATTTTAGTTGTCTCCGCAAATCACCCCCCCTACCCTCTTAATCCCTCCCTCCCCCCACCGACCAATGTGCCTTCTCTCCCCATCACCTCTGAAGCACTGGAAAAATTCAGCCCTTTACATCAAGGCATGAGGTGACTAAATTGCATTGATGTGTAACTCCTGGAGATTGGGCTGATAGTTTGTCAATAATGATTCCAACTGTACAACATCCACAGAGTCAAATAATAAAGTTCTATTGCAGTGAGGAGATTCGCTTCAGATACAATTAATCGATCCCCATGGAGCTCAGTGACAGCTCTTATAACGCAAAAGGCCAACGTTTCCGGAGATCAATCAAATTCCCTCTTTCCTTCACAGAGGACGGGCCAAATAGACTATCCGTCCATCTGAGATGGTTTTTCACTTTTCTGACACTGATGAAAGAAATTGCAGGAGTTATTGGGTTGTATAGACTGACCACAGCAGAAGGGTTTGTTCAACAATGTCAGCAGTTCTTCCATGCTGTATGTCTGCCCATACGGCGGGGAGAACTCCGGCGTGACTCACGCATCACTTCCTGTGTCCAGGTCATCCCAATGTACACGTGACCATCCGATCCACAGGAAGCAAAGGAAAAAAAGAAACAGAAATCGAGAGAGGGAGGTGGATAAGATTGTTTCAGCCTGCTTAGTAATTCTCCTCATGTCTGCGTGGGTTTCCTCCGGGTGCTTCGGTTTCCTCCCACAGTCCAAAGATGTGCGGGTTAGGTGGATTGGCCATGCTAAATTGCCCCCTAGTGTCAGGGGGTCTAGCTAGGGTGAATGCATGGGGTTGTGGGTATAGGGTACGGTTGGGATTGTGGTCAGTGCAGACTTGATGGCCCGAATGGCCTCCTTCTGCACTGCTCTATGATTCTATGATTCTGTGATAATATCAGGCCTATTCATATTCAATGAAATCACTGTTCCTACGACCTGATTTAACATGAGAGGTCACACAACACTAGGTTATAGTCCAACAGGTTTACTTGGAATCACAAGCTTTCGGAGCGCTGCTCCTTTGTCAGGAGGACTTCACCTGATGTTACAGTGCTCCGAAAGCTTGTGATTTCCAATAAACCTGTTGGACTATAACCTGGTGTCGTGTGACCTCTCACCTTGTCCACCCCAGTCCAACACCAGCACCTCCACATCCTGCTTTATCATAGAATCAGAGTCCCTACAGTGCAGATGGAGGCCATTTGGCCCATTGAGTCTGCACCAATTATTATCCAGGCTTACCCCGCAACCCCATATATCCCTCTCACCTATATATATATTGGGACACGAAGGGGTAATTTAGCAAGGCCAATCCACCTAGTCCGCTCATCTTTGGAGTCTGGGAGGAAACTGTGTCCAGGATTGAATTAAATGGGCAAAGGGGTTCTGAGCCAACTGGGAGAAGAAGGAGGGACAGAAAGAGAGAGAGAGAGGGGAAGAGAAAAGAGAAATGGTAGGAGGGAAGGGAAAGAGATGGCAGAAATGGGAAAGGGTGGGGAATAGAGCGAGGAAAAGATTGAGAAAAGAGAGAGGAAGAGATGAGAGGAAAGGGGAGGGCTGGAAGAGTGAAAATGAAAAGACAAAGGCAACAGGGTAGAGAGAGATGAAGGGTGAAAAGAGAGAGAGAAAGAGGCAAAAGAAAGGTAAGAATAAGAAAATAGACAGAAAGATGGCAATGCTGCTGCTGGGGTCAGAGTAGAAAGATAGAGGAAGGTTTAATGAAGTCGATTCTAATTCTGTTCACATAGCTGGAGTCCATACTAGTCTGGGGATCAGGATAATATGTGATCCCTTGACGGAAAGGAATTGGTTTCATTTTCAGCTTTGCTTTTTTGCTGCCACCGCACAAACTTCTAAAACATTTATGCGAATGAGTTTGTCAAGGATGAAGGTCTTATTATCTACAGAGGGACATCTTGGGGGCGATTCTCCGATCCCACTGCGCTAATTTTTTATTGCAGTGGGCTGGGAGAATACTGCAATGGATGACTTGCGGTGCTCGTGCGTGTGTTCGTACGCCGCTCGCGTGTCCCAGCACTGGATTTCCGGCAACGTCTGCTCTGCGTTGGAAATTGGCGGGGAGGCACAGAGACCATTTAATTGTCATTTGAGCATAATTTAAATGAGATTAGTGGGCCCTAGATTGAAGTCTCCAGGCCCCCTAGCATCTCTGCGCAACTCCACCCCCTCACCCCCCCCAACCCCCGCCAGAGTGTTTCCCTCCAGCGGGGATTACACTAGCTCCCTACTAATGGGGAACTCGCGGCCTGACCCCGCTGGTGTGAAAGGGGGGCAATTGGTGGGGGCGGGGGGGGGTTGCACCTGGGCATTGGCACCCTGGCAGTGCCAGCCCATGTCCCCTGGCACTACCCAAGGGGCAAAGTGCCAATGCCCAGGGGGCACCTTGGCACGGCCCATTTTTTGGGAGAATTCCGCTCCCCCATGAGGGGAGGGCTGATTGATGTGGAATGGCGCTGAGTTTCTCAGCTGGCTCTTGACTCCTTGACTGTGCCATCCCCTTTTCTTCTTTTATCAAAGATGGACAATCCCACTGAGGTAGATTTTCCACCTATCGCCGGAGTGTAAGCGGAAAATTGGGGATCTCCTTTTAAAGCTGAGCTGAGTTACGGATGGTTTCGCTGCTGTGGACTGTCGTGAACTGGGTTGATGTTGCATTTTTCATGTGACAGATCCACAGCAAATTATCCGGGTTACGAAAATTGAGCAAAAGTTATTCACCTGTTTCAAAGAAACCTTAGCGCATCGTCACACTTCCTGTCTCTGCCTGCCACAGCTCAGTAGTTCCATGCAGATCTCTATGTCACACTTCATAAATGCACAAGGAAAGAAAGGCAGTCATTTGAGAAAGTACAAACCTTCCATCAACAGAAACGGCTGGCTGATGGATGCCTACTGCCTCTTAACTGACCCATGCATGAGCGAAGGAGTGATTTATTTTCAAATCAATTGAATATTGCCACACTAAAGGAATATGCACAACTACAGCTTGCATTTATCACAGACTCTTTACAGCGCAGAAGGTGGCTAATCGGCCCGTTAGGTCTGCACTGACTGTCTGAAAGTGCATTCTGCCTCATCTTGCTCCCTTGACTTATCCCCATCACCTTGCATACTCTTTCTTTTCAGACAGCAATCCAATTCCTTTTTGAGCACAGATTTGAAGTTCCAAGCAGAACAGCTGGAATATAACCCAATCATTTGTGAGAGATTGGGCAGGCAACAGTTGGAAGTTTGGAACAAATTCAGAAACAGGCTAAAGACTGTGATCACTGCAGAGAACTCTTTACAAAGAGGAGACACTTCAAATTGACAGTCCCTCGAAGGGGACTTCAGATGAATATCAAGGTAAAGGTGAAACCAACTGCCGGAATTGGAGCTGGAAGCGGCTCAGACCGAATTACAACTGGCAGAGGCTGGGTGCAAAATTACAGGAGGAGGAGAATGCAGTTGGGTTGATGCAGAAGGCGAAAGGAAGAGAGTGGCAAATGAAGCCACCCGGTTGTAGAAGTTGTGCCGGAGAGAGCGAGACAAAGCAGCAATTAGGCAGAGAAGGAACCTGAGCTATCATTCACTAGACCATATTAGAAATCCTGTAGAGATCCAATCGAATGATCAAACCACCAGTCATGTGGAATAGACCAAAGAGCTGGGGAAATTGGCATTCTGGGGTCTTCTCTGACTTTCCTGGCTCTTGTGCTTTGTTCCTTCTTATGGTTGTTTCATTAAAAGTTGTCCAACTTTAAATGCATTACTGCTTTAAGACTGTCAGAGTTTTTTTAAACTGGCAACAGCTGCTGCTTCTGTCTATATCTGAGCTTTTTTGCATTTTGGGGGCATGGCGGAACCAACAGTTCCTCCATTCTTGGACCCTTTCTTTTAACTGTTCAATTTCTCTTTTTAGGTGGTGGAAGTTTTTTTATATTGGTTGCTGCAGTTTTCCAATGTTTCTGACTGCCTGGAGATTGTGTTTTGTGCTCTTTGTTCTAACATTGATCTTTCCCATCAATTTCACTGCTGGGTCCTGTCAGGACCATTATTGAAAAACCTTCTCAGCTTCTTTATTTTTCAAAGGTGAAGGTCTTCACCTCTTCCAGAAACTTCCAAAGCTCGCAGCCTGCAGTCTCCCAGTGCAGGGGCCGTTACCACTGGCTCTATTGATCGAGTCTAAGCCACTTCATCTTTCCACTTTGGGGAAAGGTCCAAAAGCTCCTTGGGGAACTTTTCCTTTTGACTTCTGAACTTGTTTAACTGTAGCCAATATCTTTCTTTAAAAACTGTCCAACCATTTGGCCCATATCCCGCTAAACCTTTCCTATCCATGTATCTGTCCAAATGCCTTTTAAATGTTGTCAATGTCCCTGTCTCAACCACTTCCTCCAGCAGCTCAATCCACACACGCACCACCCTCTGTGTAAAAAAGTTGCTGCTCAGGTTCCCATTAATTCTTTCCCCTCTTAACTTAAACCTATGCCCTCTCGTTCTCAATTCCCCATCCCTGGGAAAAAGACTGAGCGCATTCATCCTATCCATGCCTCTCATGATCTTATACACCTCTATAAGATCACCCCTCAGTCTCCTATGCTCCAAAGAAAAAAGTCCTAGCCTGTCCAATCTCTCTCTATAACTCAATCCCTTGAGTCCTGGCAACATCCTTGTAAATCTCTTCTGCACTCTCTCCATTTTAATAACATCTTTCCTATAGCAAGACAACCAAAACTGAACACAATATTCCAGGTGCAGCCTCATCAACGTCCTGTACAACTGCAACATAACTTCCCAACTTCTATACTCAATGCCCTGACTGATGAAGGCCAGCATGCCAAAAGCCTTCTTCACTGCCCTATCTACCTGTGACTCCACCTTTAGAGAACCGTGCACTTGAACTCCAAGGTCCCTCTGTTCCACAATACTCCCTAAAGTCCTACCATTCACCATGCAAGTCCTACCTTGATTTGACTTTCCAATTTTCTTCTCTGTTCCGAGCAGATAAAAGACTTCTTCAGTTCCACAACTTCAAATCTTGACTACCTGTAGTCCCTCAGCGCAGGGATCGCTACCTGGAGCCCTGCAGGCTCTGTTCAGGTCAGGGGGGACCTACAAATCTGAGCTTCTCACTTTCCTCACTTCTGGGACAAGCCCTGTGGCTTTTCTTCTCCTTTTTAGTTGAATTGATTTGATTTGATTTATTATTGTCACATGTATTAACTTACAGTGAAAAGTATTGTTTCTTGCATGCTATACCGTTCATAGAGAAGGAAACAGGAGGGTGCAAAATGTACTGTTACAGTCATAGCTATGGTGTAGAGAAAGATCAACTTAATGCAAGGTAAGTCCATTCAAAAGTCTGACAGCAGCAGGGAAGAAGCTGTTCTTGAGTCGGTCGGTACGCGACCTCAGACTCTTGTATCTTTTCCCCGACGGAAGAAGGCAGAAGAGAGAATGTCCGGCGTGCGTGGGGTCCTTCATTATGCTGGCTGCTTTGCCGAGGCAGCAGGAAGTGTGGACAGAGTCAATGGGTGGGAGGCTGGTTTGCGTGATGGATTGGGCTACATTCACAACCCTTTGTAGTTTCTTGTGGTCTTGGGCAGAGCAGGAGCCATACCAAGCTGTGATATAACCAGAAAGAATGCTTTCTGAACTCATTAAACTGAAGCAATTCTCTGCCCTCCATCCAGATTTCTTCTTTTTCAACCTAAGGCACAGCTCTTTGTCTTTTGTTTTCCTCCCTTCCAGGAAAGTAACGGCAGCACTACTGAAGGCTGACCTCCTTTATTTTAATTTTCTGTGTCTTTCCAAGCCTCTTGACTGGCTGGCCACACCGGTTCGAGACCTCAGGGACTGGCGCTACCTCCTCAACTCTTCCTGAGGGTCTTCATCCTCACCCAGGCACTCAGATGAGTATCCCTCTTTTCCACACTTCAATTAACTCAGCTACTCACAGGTAGGCTGTGCCATTGAAATTAATCCCATCCTCGTTGCCAATGTGGAAGAGCGTGACACCCCTCGGACAACGTCAGGACACTTCAAAATTCGATCAGAACAAAAGGTATTTATTGATAAAGAGAAACCAGGTGTAGGGATAGAAGCCCTGGGCTGCCTGGAGCAGAGCTCCAGCCTTTACATGTTAACTACATGGCTTCAAGATGATTCTGCACGAGAGAGGATTCCACGCTGTGGGATGATCACTGGCTCACTGTTCCTATTGGTCCTTCGAGCCAGGTGACTCTCTTCTGCTGTGCCGTCTTAAAGAGACAGGCACCACAATCACTGCAGGAAGAAAAAGCAAAAGTGCTGGAAATGCTCAGCCGGTCTGGCAGCATCTGTGGAGGGAGATACCGAGTTAACATTTCAAGTCTGTGTGACTCTTCTTCTTCTGATCCAAGTTCAACAAAATGAAGGAGATTGTCATCGACTTCAGGAAGCGTAAAGGAGAACATGCCCCTGTCTACATCAACGGGGACGATGTAGAAATGGTCGAGAGCTTCAGGTTTTTAGGTGTCCAGATCACCAACAACCTGTCCTGGTCCCCCCATACCGACAGTATATTAAGAAAGCCCACCAGCGCCTCTACTTTCTGAGAAGACTAAGGAAATTTGGCATGTCAGCTACGACTCTCACCAACTTTTATAGATGCACCATCGAAAGCATTCTTTCTGGTTGTATCACAGCTTGGCATGGCTCCTGCTCTGTCCAAGACCACAAGGAATTACAAAAGGTCATGAATGTAGCCCAATCCATCATGCAAATCAGCCTCCCATCCATTTACTTTGTCTACATCTCCTGCTGCCTCGGCAAAGCAGCCAGCATAATTAAGGACCCTACGTACCCCAGACATTCTCTCTTCCACCTTCTTCCGTCGGGAAAAAGATACAAAAATCTGAGGTCACGTACCAACTGACTCAAAAACAGCTTCTTCCCTGCTGCTGTCAGACTTTTGAATGGACTTACCTTGCATTAAGTTGATCTTTCTCTACACCCTAGCTATAACATAATATTCCATTCTGCAGTCTCTCGTTTCCTTCTCTATGAACAGTATGCTTTGTCTGTATAGCGCGCAAGAAACAATACTTTTCACTGTATGTTAATACATGTGACAATAATAAATCAAATCAAATCAAATCAAATTCCAAAGAGGCAAAATGGACATAAAACATTAACTCCATGGATACTGCCAGAGTGGCTAAGCTTTTCCAGTAAAAATTGTTTTTTTTTCAGATCTGCAGCATCCAATTTACATTTCAAGGAGCGAAGGAAAAGGGTGGAGATGTTTAGAGCGGGAATACCAGAACCTAGAGCCCTGTGTTTGGAAAAATGTTTCCAAGGGCAATATTCTAGTTTTAATACATACGGCCATTCTGTCACAGGCCCGTTCAGGTCGGGTGGAGGCACTCCCATGGTAGCATCGGCTGCAGACAACCCCTGTACGATTAGAATAATTCATTGAATCATAGAATTCTTACAGTGCAGAAGGAGGCCATTCGGCCCATTGAGTCTGCACCAACTCTCTGACACAGCATCTCACCCAGGCCCACCCCATTTCCCATTCCTGTGGGTGTGCCTGCACCACATGGACTGCAACGGTTCAGGAAGGCAATTTCTCAAGGGCAACTAGGGGTGGGCAATGAATGCTGGCCTAGCCAGTGAGCCCATGTCCCTTGAATGAGTTTTAAAAAAGCTCACAAAAACCAATACTGATACTCCAATGCAGTGCTGAGGGAGTGCGGCACTGTTGGCGGTATGGACCTTTGGATGAGCTGATAAATTGAAACACTGTCTGGCCTTTCAGGTGGGCACAACTAATTCCATGGCACTATTTTAAAAAAGAGTGGGGGTGGGGTGGGGGGTGGGGGGTGGACTGTGGTTTCCACAGTGCCTTGGGTCACTATCTGTCCCTCAACCAGCTTCACTGAACTGTCTGCTCATGATCACATTGTTGTTTATGGGATCTTGCTGTGTGAAAATTGGCAACGCGTTTTCTACTTGACAACAGTGTCAACACTTCAGAGGTGTTCTGCTAATTGTAAAGACTTTTGGAATCCTGAGTTGATGAAAAGTCTTTCTTTCACATGATGTAATATTTCTGCAGTTGGAAAGCATTGTTCAGACAATTCATTGAACAATGAGATACAAAAGGGCCCAGAAGAGCAATTTTTTCACACAGAGGGTGGTCAGTGTCTGGAACGAGTTGCCAGAAGTAGTAGTAGAGACAGGTACAACGTGGGGAGACGATGGCCTCGTGGTATCATCTATCGCTAGATTATTAATCCAGAAACTCAGCTCATGTTCTGGGGACCTGGGTTCAAATCCCGCCATGGCAGATGGTGGAATTTGAATTCAATAAAAAATATCTGGAATTAAGGATCGACTGATGTCCATGAAACCATTGTCGATCGTCAGAAAAACCCATCTGTTCACTCATATCCTTTAGGGAAGGAAATCTGCCATCCTCACCCAGTCTGGCCTACATGTGACTCCAGAGCCACGGCAAAGTGATTGACTCTCAACTGCCCTCAGGCAACTAAAGATGGGCAACAAATGCTGGCCAGCCATGTTCCATGAATGAATAAAAAAAAAATCTTTTAAAAAGCATTTAGACAGTTACATGGGTAAGATGGGTAACAAGGGATATGGGCCAAACATGGGCAATTGGGACTAGCTTAAAAAAAGGGCGGCATGGACAAGTTGGGTTGAAGGGTCTGTTTCCATGCTATAAACCTCTATGACACAATGACCACAGTATAATATAGGACAAGAGGAAGCCATTCAGCCCATGGTACCTGTGATGGTCCTTCTTAACAGCTATCCAATTAGTTCCGCTCTACCAGCCCTTTCCATATGGTCGTGCAATGTGTTCCCTCTTCAAGGATTAATTCAAATCTGCTGTGGAAGTTATTGCCAAGTCTGTTTCTGTTCCCGTTTCAGGCTGTGTGTTCCAGCACATTACAACTCACTGCGTTAAAAAATTTCTCCTCAGGTTCCCTGGCCCCATCTTATTTGCCAGTTACCTTAAATTCTGTACCTTTTAGTTCCTGACCTCGTGCCACTGGAAACGGTTCACTCTATTAAAACCCTCCATCACTTTGATCATCGCTGTTAAGATAATATCATAAATCGTGCTGAAAGGGACAGGTATTGGAGAATGGGGAATGTACAGTGTTCCTGGCAAGTGGAGACAGAGTCATATAGTCATAGAGCTTTACAGCACAGAAAGAGGCTCTTCGGCCCATTTTGTCTGTGCCGGCCACCGAGCACCTTTCTATTTTAATCCTAGTTTCCAACACTTGGTCTGTAGCCTTGTATGCTACGGCATTTCAAGAGCTTATCTAAATGCTTCTTAAATGTTGCCCGAGTTACCCCCTCTGCCATCCTTTCAGGCAGTGAGTTCCAGACTCCCATCACCCTCTGAGTTTAAAAGGCTTTCCGCAAATCCTCTCTAAATCTCTTGTCCCTAACCTTAAATTTTCTCCCCACCCCCCTCCCCCCACACTCCCCCCTGGTTATTGATCCCTCTACAAAGGGGAACGGTTTGTCCCTATCCACCCTATTTATGTCCCTCATAATTTTGCACACCTTAATCAACTCCCGCCCTCAGCCTTCTTGTTCTGAGGAAAACAACCCCAGCATAACCAGCCTTTCCTCATAGCTGAAATGCTCCAACCCAGATAACATCCTGCTGAATCTCCTCTGCACCCGTTCCAGTGCAGTTACATCCTTCCTATAGTGTGGTGACCAGAACGGCACACAGAAATCTAGCTGTGGCCTAACAAGTGTTTTATACAGCTCCATCAAAACCTCCCTGCTCTTATATTCTATGCCTAGGCTAATAAAGATATGCATCACTTATGCCTTCTTAACCACCTTATCTACCTATCCTGCTGCCTTCAGGGATCAATGAACATGCACCCCAAGATTCTTCTGATCCCCAGTACTTCTGAGTCTCCTGCCATTCATTGTGCCTTCCCTTGCCTTTTTAGTCCTCCAAAAATGCACCATCTCATACTTTTCAGGGTTAAGTTCCATTTGCCACCCTTCTGCCCATCTAACCAGCCGGGCTATATTGTCCTGTACTCTAAGACTTTCCTCCTTGCTACTTATCACGACACTAATTTTTGTGTCATCTGCGAACTTACGGATCATACCCCCCCACATTCATGTCTAGATCATTAATGTACAATATAATCAGCAGGGGACCCAGTATCAATCCCTGCAGTACACCACTGGACACGGGCTTCCAATCACATAAAAACAACCTTCAAACATCACCCTCTGCCTCCTGCCACGAAGCCAATTTTGGATCCAATTTGCCAAGTTGCCCTGCATCCCATGGACTCCTGATCAGTCTCCCATGCTGGTACTTCTCAAAAGCCTTACTGAAATCCATGTAGACTATATAAACTGTAATAGCAGGAGGTGGGACTAAGTGTTGAGGCCTCAATGTTTTACAGTTTATATAAATGCCTTGAATAAAGGGACTGAAGGAATGGTAGGAAAGTAAATTGTGAAGAGGATATAAGGAGGCTACAAGGGGACACGGATAGGTTAAGTGAATGGGAAAGGATCTGGAAAATGGAGTATGATATAGGTAAAATGCGAAATTGTCCAGTTGGTCAGGAAAAATAAAGAGGAAGAACATTATCTAAATGGTGAGAGATTGCAGAGCTCTACGATGCAGAGGGATCTGGGTGTCATAGTACATGAATCACAAAAGGCTAGTATACAGGTGGAGCAAGTAATTAGGAAAGTTAATACAATGGTATTGTTTATTGAAGAGTATTGGCTACAAAAGTAGGGAGTTTATGCTTCAGGTGTCCAGCACACTAGTGCGACCAAGTTGAAGTACTGTATACAGTATTGTTCTCCTTATTTAAAGAAAGCTGTAAATGCGTTAGAAGCATTTCAGAAAAGATTCACTGAATGAATAGCTGGAATGGGAGGGCTGTCTTATGAAGAAAGATTGGTCAGACTAGGCTTTTATCTGCTGGAGTTTAGAAGAGTAAGAGGTGGCTCGATTGAAACATATAAGATCCTGAAGATTGACAGGGTGGATGTGGAGAGGATGTTTTGTGTTGGAGAATCTAGAACTAGAGGTCACTGTTTAAAAATAAGGGGTCGCCCGTTTAAGACTGAGATGAGAAGAAATTTTTCTCTCAGAGGGTAGCAAGCCTTTGGATCTCGCTTCCTCAAGAGGCAGTGGAAGCAGAATCTGGCTGTTTTCAAGGCAGAGTGAGATAGATTCTTGATAAACAAAAGGGGTAAAAGGTTATCGGTGTAGACATGTGATTATAGTCAGATCAGCCACGATTTTGTGCAATGGCAGAGCAGGTTCGATGGGCTGAGTGGCCTACTCCTGTTCCTAATTTGTATGTTCAAATGTGAGCAGGATTGCTCTTTCAAAGAGCCAGCACATTCTCAATGGGCTGAATGGCCTCTTTCAGTGCTGTGTCATTCTTTGGCACAATGATTCTATGAATCTCCCTTTAGCCTTCTTTACTCTCAGGATTCTAGCTTCTCTACAAAGCTGAAGTCCAGTTTCCGTGATATCTCTAGTAGATCACCTCTGTCATGTCAGTAATCCCACAGGAGCTCCATTAGTGTTAGGTATTAATAGGCGAGGTTGCCATAACTGCACGCACTGCAATGGCCTAGTGGTATTATTGCTGGACTATTAATCCAGAAACTCAACAAATGTTCTGCGGACTATAGTTCAAATCCTGCCACGGCAGAAGGTGGAATTGAATTCAATAAAAAATATCTGGAATTAAGAATCTACTGATGATCATGAAACCATTGTCAATTGTTAGAAAAGCCCAGCTGGCTCACTAATGTTCTTTAGGAAGGAAACCTGCCATCCTTATCTGGTCAGGCCCATATGTGACTCCATAGGTTGTGATGAACAAAGCATCGTAGCTGTGAGGGACAGCTCGGTGGATAGGATATTAGGATGTAGATAGGCTGGAAAATTGGGCGGGGATCCTGGATTCAGGATTCAATCCTGGACCGGGGAGCGGCGCGGGCTTGGAGGGCCGAAGGGCCTGTTCCTGTGCTGTATTGTTCTTTGTTCTTTGTTCAAAGCCACAGCAATGTGGTTGACTCTTAACTGCCCTCCAAGGGCAAATTGGGATTGGCAATAAATGCTGGCCTGCCAGAGACACCCATGTCCCACAAACGAATATTAAAAAAAGTGCGAACATTCATACGCTATGTCAGACTTTGCTTTTGGCTTCATTCATCAAAGCTACCATACTATATAAACCATAACAAGATCAACACTGAAACAACAGCCTCTCACTGAAGGAACCCAGGCTGGAGAAGCCTTCCTTGGTTAAAATGGGAGGCACGGTGGCACAGTGGTTAGCACTGCTGCCTCACAGCGCCAAGGACCCGGTTTCGATTCCCAGCCTCGGGTGACTGTGTGGAGTCTGCATGTTCTCCCTGTGTCTGCATTGGTTTCCTTCGGGTGCCCTGGTTTCCTCCCACAGTCCAAAAGATGTGCATTGGCCATGCTAAATTCTCCCTCAGTGTACTCGAGCGTTGGAGTGTGGCGACTAGGGGATTTTCACAGTAACTTCATTGCAGCGTTAATGTAAGACACATAAATAAACTTTATCTCCTCCCTCAATCTTTAGGCTTAGTCTGCTGGGAGCAAACTTATTTGGAACATCCTGCCTTATAAGTCAAGCTTTGTTGCCTGTGCTTCATACTCCAGTGCATTAGTGTCGAGGAACTTTGGCATTAAGAGCGTGTTAATGGACTATTTACAGAAGATGAGAATAAGGATAAACTACATTGGCTTAATGTGGTGCCTGACAGTTCCTCAATAAGTGGAGCTTAGCTTTAAATACCAACCTGCATTTTACAGATTACCCACTGTTAAAAGCATGTGGTCAGGGAGCCAATTACCTCCAATGTACCCAATGTACCAAGCTCCAGATCGATCAACAGTAACAGCAATGCAAATTCTTGGTAAGAGCAATTTCATTTAAGAACGTCTTTCTTTTTGTTGGATCAGCCATTGCACCGTCGACGGAAATTGACTCTATTTCACATTTTGAATGGAAGCAACCTTGGTTGATAACAAGGTCACATTGCAATGCCGTGATTGTTCCGTAAATGTCAAAGCATCTGTGAGCTATTAGGGAAGAGAAGGTTAAATTCTTACCTGAAGAATAAGGTGCTATGAAAATAGAAAAGACCATTTAGTCATGTACGAGTGGCGCCTCCACTCTGTTCACTAAATTGTTCCTGTTGTTGCTCCCATTGTGGTCCATGGCTCAGTAAGTAAATTGAGTTGCTCAGTCCAAGATAAAATTGGACATTTGAAATTAAAGAACTGGACACTCTAAATTAAACTACAATCAGTTCCAGCCTGCAGAAAATCAGACCTGGCCAAAGTTCAAATATACAGAACTCTTCAGGCTGCCGGGTCATGTCTGGATCCGCCCTATCGGCAACCCATTGAGTGATCATAGCTCCTATTTGACATGCACCGGCCTATTGTCCATAGCCTAGACGGGGCCAGACTCCAAGGCGTCCAGCGGGGGCTTGAATGTCCTGTCAACAGGTCATCAACTAGACCATTGGGCGCTGAGACCCCCTCCCCCTCCTGAGGCCCCCATTGGCAGAAGGCCAAGGGCAGGTGGGAAAACAACACGAGGCCACAGGGGCATAAAATAGCGATCCCGGACACTTTGGGAGTGAAGGCTCAAGTTGGGAGTCGACCGTGACCAGGACCAGACCAGAGAAGAAAGGAAGGAAGGAAGAAAGGAAGAAACAGCCAGCGAGAATCACCTTCACGAAGATGAACCAGAGGGACTCACGGACTGGATCTACAACCTACCAAGCCATCTTTACAGGTAGCATAGCCAGATCCTGGGTGTCTCTTGTGTACATAGTGGGGAATTTACGGGTTAACCATATTTAATAAAGTTTGTTGTGTTATATCTGTGTCCGTACTTTGTCCTTCTCATAAGTAAAGGCACCTGGGTAAAACTTTGATTAAGAAGCTGGTTGAAGTATCTGAATTGGAGATAAAACAAAATGCACTCGGGTGGGTCTGAACCCGAGTTTCCAGGTTCAGTCCCTGCTGCGAGCTGAGTTTGCTGATCTGCACAATACACAACAGAGGTATTCAATTCATGGCCATGGTTATGTCATCGGCCAACAACAACACCAGAAACAACAACAACAAACAACCTGTAACTGAATCATGACACGCCGATAACGCCAAGATTAAGGAACAAGAAATGAGGCACAGCCACATTCCTTCTGTCCGTTAGTGCCAGTGCACTGAAAAACCTTTACCACCAGTAACATCGAGAGTACGTTCAGCATTCCAGCTTGCATCTTCAACACTCATCAAACACCAGACCCTAGTATTTCTATTCACCCTCGCCAAGACTGCAACCTATATTCTGCACCCTCTCCTTTCCTTCTCCCCTATGTAGAGTCATAGAGTCACAGAGTCATAGAGGTTTACAGCATGGAAACAGGCCCTTCGGCCCAATTTTTCCATGCTGCCCTTATTTTTTTAAATTCCGAAGCTAATTCCAATTGCTCGCATTTGTCCCATATCCTTCTATACCCATCTTACCCATGTAACTATCTAAATGCTTTTTAAAAGATAAAATTGTACCTGCCTCTACTACTACCTCTGGCAACTTGTTCCAGACACTCACCACCCTCTGTGTGAAAAAATTGCCCCTCTGGACACTTTTGTATCTCTCCCCTCTTACCTTAAACCTATGCCCTCGAGTTTTAGACTCCCCTGCCTTTGGAAAAAGATATTGACTATCTAGCTGATCAATGCCCCTCATTATTTTATAGACCTCTGTAAGATCACCCGTCAGCCTTCTACGCTCCAGAGAAAAAAGTCCCAGTCTATCCAGCCTCTGCTTATAACCCAAACCATCAAGTCCCGGTAGCATCCCAGTAAATCTTTTCTGCACTATTTCTAGTTTAATAATATCCTTTCTATAATAGGGTGATCAGAACTGTACACAGTATTCCAAGTGTGGCCTTACCAATGTCTTGTACAACGTCAACAAGATGTCCCAACTCCTGTATTCAATGTTCTGACCAATGAAATCAAGCATGCTGAATGCCTTCTTCACCATTCTGTCCACCTGTGACTCCACTTTCAAGGAGCTATGAACATGTCCCCTAGATCTCTTTGTTCCGTAACTCTCCCCAATGCCCTACCATTAATTGAGTAAGTCCTGCCCTGGTTCAATCTACCAAAATGCATCACCTCACATTTATCTAAATTAAACTCCATCTGCCATTCGTCAGCCCACTGGCCCAATTGATCAAGATCCTGTTGCAATCGGAGATAACTTTCTTCACAGTCCACTATGCCACCAATCTTGGTGTCATCTGCAAACTTACTAACCACGCAGACACGGGGAGAATGTGCAGCTCTGCATAGACAGCGACCAAAGCAGGGAATTGAATCTGGGTCCTTGACTCTGTGAGGCAGCCGTGCTATCCACTGTGCCGGATGTTGTCAGGACTGGAATATTGTAGCTGTGAGGAAAAGATTGGGTAGGCTGGGTTGTTCTCCTTGGAACAGAGGAGGCTGAGGGGAGATATGTTGAGATGTACAAGATTGTGAGGGGGCCTGGATAGAGTAGATGGTAAGGGCCTTTTTACTTTAGCAGAGAGGCCAGTGACTGGGGGCTTAGATTTAAAATGATTTTAAAGACTAGAGGGGAGATCAGGAACTTTTTTTTCACCCAGAGAGATATGGGGTCTGGAATTCACTTCCTGAAAGGATAGTGGAGGCAGAAACTCATGGTTAGCACTGCTGCCTCACAGATCAGGGATCCAGGTTTGACTCCCGGTTTGGGTCACTATCTGTGCGGAGTCTGTATGTTCTCCCCGTGTCTGCGTGGGTTTCCTCCGGGTGCTCCAGTTTCTCCCCACAGTCCGAAAGACGTGCTGGGTAGGTGCATTGGCCATGCTCAATTCTCCCTCAGTGTACCCGGACAGGCGCCGAAGTGTGTCAACGAGGGGATTTTCATAGTAACTTCATTGCAGTGTTAATGTAAGCCTACTTGCGACACTAATAAGCTTTAAACTTTAGAATTGAGAAAGTGTCTAGATATGAACCTTAAAATGTCCCAGCCTCCAGGGCGAGAGACCAAATGCTAGGGGAAGTGACTGAGTGGCTCGATGTTTGGCTGGTGCAGGCACAGGTGGGCCGAGTGGCCTCTTTTTGTGCTGTGACACCCTTCTCTGAATCTAAATACAAGTTATTGCAGTAGTGCTTAGTAGTGCAGGAAGACTTAGACAGGTTGCAAAGTTGGGCCGAGAGGTGGCGGATGGAGTTTAATGCGGAGAAGTGTGAGGTAATTCACTTTGGTAGGAATAACAGATGTGTTGAGTATAGGGCTAACGGGAGGACTTTGAATAGTGTGGAGGAGCAGAGGGATCTAGGTGTATGTGTGCATAGATCCCTGAAAGTTGGGAATCAAGTAGATAAGGTTGTTAAGAAGGCATATGGTGTCTTGGCGTTTATTGGTAGGGGGATTGAATTTAGGAGTCGTAGCGTTATGTTGCAACTGTACACAACTCTGGTGCGGCCGCACTTGGAGTACTGTGTGCAGTTCTGGTCCCCACATTACAGGAAGGATGTGGAGGCTTTGGAGAGGGTGCAGAGGAGGTTTACCAGGATGTTGCCTGGTATGGAGGGGAGATCCTATGAGGAGAGGCTGAGGGATTTGGGATTGTTTTCGCTGGAAAGGCGGCGGCTAAGAGGGGATCTTATTGAAACATATAAGATGATTAGAGGTTTAGATAGGGTGGATAGTGATAGCCTTTTTCCTCTGATGGAGAAATCCAGCACGAGGGGGCATGGCTTTAAATTGAGGGGGGGTAGTTATAGAACCGATGTCAGGGGTAGGTTCTTTACCCAGAGGGTGGTGAGGGATTGGAATGCCCTGCCAGCATCAGTAGTAAATGCGCCTAGCTTGGGGGCGTTTAAGAGATCCGTAGATAGGTTCATGGACGAAAAGAAATTGGTTTAGGTTGGAGGGTCACAGTTTTTTTTTAACTGGTCGGTGCAACATCGTGGGCCGAAGGGCCTGTTCTGCGCTGTAATGTTCTATGTTCTATGTTCTATGTTCTATGCTTATCAGCCTGACATTTTATGAATCAGAAATAAATCTGAGAAGAGTTTCTGTCAAATGCTATTAAGAGAGTTTGTTAAGGCGTGAGGTGAAAAATTGGCCTATTGTTTCTTCGAAGACTATTTTATTTCACCAAGATAAAGTCATATCAGTAATGTTTGTAAATCACCTCAAAAGCACTCAAAAGTGCTACAAGCTGCGTAGATCTAACTCCGTTGATTAGATGGTAGTCACAGTCAGTGGATAAGGCAGACATGCACTGCATTAACAACCCGACAAGCTGAGGGTTATAGGGTTACCAATCAAAACTGTTTTTATTCCTCACACTCCAGCCCTTGCTATATATCATAGAATCCCTCCAGTGCAGAATGAGGCCATTCGGCCCATCGAGTCTGCACTGACCACAATTCCACCCAGAGCCTTTTCCGTGTAACCCCACATATTTACCCTAGCTAGTCCCCCTGACACTAAGAAGCAATTTATCATGGCCAATCAACCTAACCAGCACATCTTTGGACTGTGGGAGGAAACTGGAGCACCCGGAGGGAACCCACGCAGACACGGGGAGAACGTGCAGACTCCACAAAGACAGTGACCCAAGCCGGGAATTGAACCCAGGTCCCTGGCGCTATGAGGCAGCAGTGCTAACCACTGTGCCACCGTGCTGCCAGCGTGCACTGTATCCTGCAAGCTGCTGGAAATGCAAAGTGATAAAGAGGTCATCAGAGCATCTGGGATCTCAGTGAAGGACTGGATCAAAAGTCTGTCTCCTAAACCAATGAGATTTAAGGATGGAGAAAGAGAGAGAGGAATGTCAGAAAGGGAAATGCGTTGAAATGGAGTCAAATTTGATTGAAAAACAGAAATATATTCGAAGCAACAAAGGGCACGATCTTACTGCCCGTTCACGCCACGCTCCCGCTGCAGCAAAGACGGAGAATTTGGTGACAAGCCAAATCTCCATTCAGGGCAGCAGGATGGGAAAATCCAGCTGGTTTGAACCATAGAAAATTTTGGCCAATGTGTCTGTGCTTTCTGCAAGGTTAAAAACTCACGCAAGCTGGTTGCACATCACAATCTAACTACAAAGTTTATTTATTATTTATTAACAACTGAATGCATATTTTGGTTCCGTCTTCACAAAGTGAAGTTATTGAGAGATAAATATTGGCTCAGACACTAGGAAGAACTCCCTTGCTCTTCTTCTAAGCAATACCATGGAATCCTTTATATCCACCTGAGAGTTTAACTGGGGTTTTGTTTTAATATCTCATCTGAAAAATCTCGCATGGTGGATAAGATTAGTCACAAATAGGCTTACATTAACTCTGCAGTGAAGTTACTCTAAAAATCCCCGAGTCGCCACACTCCGGCGCCTGCTCGGGTGCACTGAGGGAGAATTTAGCATGGCCAATCCACTTAACCAGCATGTCTTTCATGTTAGGAATGGGTTAACAGACCTTCCAATTAAGTCCTAACTTGATGTCAATTATTCAGTTGAAGTCACGGATATGTAAAGAGGCTACAGGTGGCACTGGGTGTTGGGGAGAATTGTGTGAGGAGTTGAATCAAAGATACAAAGGTAGTTTCTGAAGAAGCAGAACTCATGTCTCCTTTACTGAACTGCAACCGAGAGGCTCAAACATTTCGGATGGTGGGAGGAAACCGGAGCGCCCGGAGGAAACACGCACAAGCACGGGGAGAATGTACAAACTCCACACAGACTGTGACCCAATCCGGGAATCGAACCCAGGTCCCTGTTGCTGTGGGGCAGCAGTGCTAACAAGCGTGGAACTAATTCTTTTCCTAGCCAGCAAGGGGACAGACATGGCTGTATGTCCTCTCTTCCATGGAGGAGACAACGCTGGCAATCATTGGTGCGACCATGACTGAGGCTGTGACCGGTGGCAAGATTCAAACCATAGAGGATGACGCGATGTGCCTATCTCATCCTCCTTCCCACCTCCCAGTTTCCCCTCCCCTATAATCTCTTGTGACTTACAAGCTGCAGACCCTGTAAACATGCAACACTTATTTGCCCCCACTTCCCTTGCAAAGAGCCCTACCCTTCTGCCTTAACCCTTTTAGATAATTTCAGTAACACCACCTCTTCAAAAATTGGTGCTGGAGGAAGAAGATACTGATGAAGAAGAAACTTCATCACTCGCTCTGACACTTGCAGTCACCAGCTCAGAGACTTCAATCACGTGGATTTGAGAGGGTAGTAAAGAGACAGGTCCTGCACATGGTGAATCAGCATTTAGACAAATGGCCTCCTTCTGCACTGTCGGATCCTATGATTCTATGATTCTAAGTCAAGTAGGAGATTTGAATAGATCAGTGGATCTGAGAGAGAGCATATCAAAGGTTTGAAACTCCTCTGGTGAGTATGTGGGAGCACATTGAGTTTTTGAGACAGTCGGTAAGCTTGAAATGAACAGCGGAGAATTATGCTTTCTTTCTTTGATTTTTGATTTGATTTATTATTGTCACATGTGTTAACATACAGTGGAAAGTATTGTTTCTTGCGCACTATACAGATAAAGGCATACCGTTCATACAGTACATAGGGGGAAGGAAAGGAGAGAGTGCAGAATGTAGTGTTACAGTCATAGCTAGGGTGTAGAGAAAGATCAACTTAGTGCGAGGTAGGTCCATTTAAAAGTCTGATAGCAGCAGGGAAGAAGCTGTTCTTGAGTCAGTTGGTATGTGACCTCAGACTTCTGTATCTTTTTCCTGACGGAAGAAGGTGGAAGAGAGAATGTCCGGGGTGCGTAGAGTCCTTAATTATGCTGGCTGCTTTTCCGAGGCAGCCGGAAGTGTAGACATAGTCAGTGGATGGGAGACTGGTTTGAGTGATAGACTGGGCTTTGTTCATGACTCTTTGTAGCTTCTTGCGGTCTTGGGCAGAGCAGGAGCCATACCAAGCTGTGATACAACCAGAAAGGATGCTTTCTATGGTGCATCTGTAAAAAAAGGTGACCTGGTCCCCAGGCAGGGTAGAAGAATAACACGGCAGTCAGCTTCCTGGAGGGTGAGGTCAAACAGGAGTTCCATTGCTGAAGACTCAGATGAAGGTGTCAGAGGGGCAGAGTACAGAAAAAGGCTGATGGGCGCACACGGAAACGCTTGATGCATTGGCAGCCATCTGGAGAGCCTGTGGCAACAGTCAAGGACCCATCAAGGGGCCCACAGCTCCAACTTGGGAGGGGTATTCAGTAGAGCTTGGATCCCATCATTCCCAGGCCATCCTAAAGCAGCTACACAGACCAGAGCTGAAGGTCCTGGGAGAAGTAACAGCTACTTTCAAACGTGAAGAGAAAGGAACGAGTGAAATATTGTACGTAATTCCAGATCAGAACTATTCACCCTGAACAGAGACATGTATAGAAATTAATCTCCTTTGCAGAATAGAAGAAATAAATAATGGTGAAAGTCAATCAGGAGGTTTCGGCCGGAATTCTCCGACCTCGCCCGCGGCTAGGGTTATCCGGTTCCGTTGCAGTGAATGGAAATTTGGCTGAGCTCTGATCTGGTTACAGGGAAAGGAGGGAAGGGAGGGTCTAAGGAGGAATTTCTTCAGCCAGAGGGTGGTGAATCTATGGAATTCATTGCCACAGAAGGCTGTGGAGCCCAGGTCATAGAGGTCATAGAGGTTACAGCATGGAAACAGGCCCTTCAGCCCAACTTAACTGTGCCGCCCTTTTTAAAAAAATCACTAAGCTAGTCCCAATTGCCCGCGTTTGACCCATATCCCGCTATACCCATCTTACCTATGTAACAGTCGAAATGTGTTTTAGAAGACAAAATTGCACCCGCCTTTACTACTATCTCTGGCAGCTTGTTCCAGACACTCACCACCCTCTGCGTGAAAAAAGGTTGCCCCTCTGGAACCTTTTGTATCTCACCTCTCTCACCTTAAACCTATGCCCTCTAGTTTTAGACTGGGAAAAGATGTTGACTATTTAACTGACCTATGTCACTCATTATTTTATAGACCTCTAGAAGATCACCCCTCAGCCTCCTACACTCCAGGGAAAAAAGTCCTAATCTATCCAGCCTCTGCTTATAACTCAAACCATCAAGTCCTGGTAGCATCCTGGTAAGTCTTTTCTGCACTTTTTCTAGGTCATTGAGTGTAACCTTTGATCCCCTTCCCAATCAAGAATCTATCTATCGATAGATGGGTTCTTGATTGGTAAGGGGAATCAAAGGTTACGGGGAAAAGGCGGGAGATAAAGATTGAGAAACATATCCGCCATGATTGAATGGTGGAGCAGATCAATGGGTCGAAAGGCCCAATTTGGGTCTGATATCTTGTGGTCTTATGTAAGCACTTTCAGAGGGTCGGTGCAGCCTCGATGGGCCGAATGGCTTCTTTCTGCACTGCAGGGATTCTATCAAGTGGTAATATTTCTAAAAATCACTTGACAGAGCCCAACACCCAGCTACACGAGTTTTTACACCAGGACAATGAACGGTGTTGGGAAAAAAAATCTCGCAGAGGTTGATGTGATCAGAGAGATCATCACATTACAATCCTGAGTTACCTCCTATAATTTGCAGTGGCTACATCCTGTACAGCATCGGCCGCAGTATTTGTCAGGTATAAAGAGATGGAAAATGCAGACCAATCTGCTACGCATCATGGTCATTAACAGACACAAAGAAGAGATACTCAGTAATCGAAAAGGAAGCATTCGTAGCCACCTGAGCATGTGAGAAAGCTGCTGAGTAAGTCTTAGATCTTGATATTACGATAGAAACAAACCACAAAATGTTAGTCACACGATTGAATTCGAAAGAGCTTGCAGCAATGCCATCACCAGCTCAAAGGTTTAAATTAAGATTGATGAGGCTGGATTCTCACGCGATATCTGTTCAAGGGAAAACAGCAGATGCATTGAAACAGAAAATGCAGAAAGATGTGATATTGCATTTGTGGAGAAATTCGAGCCGTTTGCTATGATGACGATCCATACACTACTGGCAACGACACAAAGCTGGAGTGAAATCAAAGAGGTTCAAAAATTAGAGAAGGAATGGAAACAGAGGATGGAGGTCAGCATATAAATCACATTGAACCATCTTTAGACCATGGGTGGAATTTTGCTTTTTTATTGCAGAGTGCGGCAACGGGCAAAAAAAGCGTTATTGAAGCCATCGGCACCAGTGACAGATTTCTCTGCCATATTGTGAAGAACTCAGTGCGTAAATGTTGAAGGGGCGGGTAAAAGCAAGTTACTGCGGATGCTGGAATCTGAAACCAAAAGAGAAAATGCTGGAAAATCGCAGCAGGTCTGGCAAGAGAGCATCTCCTTACAGATGCTGTCAGGCCGGCTGAGATTTTCCAGTGTTTTCTCTTTTGGTTGAAGGAGCAGGTCCCAGGACATCGCGCCAGCCATTTTTAAAGATTTGGGGCACATTTTTTAAAGGGCTACCCGGAGTATGAACATGAAAATGGAGCCTCCCTGCCATGCAACCTTCCTGGCATTGCCCCATGGCGATGCCCCCTTCACTATTCGGGCCCAGGTCAGTCAAGACCCCCCTCCCCATTGGCGATGCACTCACCTGAAGCTCCTCCGGAGGGTGTGCCCACCAGGGGGGAGACATTAACTAACTTGGGGGGGGGGGGGGAGAGGGGGTGGGGTAGGTTGAGGGGGGGGTGGTGGCATGGAGGAGTTGAACCCTGAAAATAACATGCAGATTTTATTATAATGGGGCTCCTGGCATTGAACTTGACGTTGGAGATATTCCACTGACGTAAAAATGCGACTTGGGCCTCTCGCGTGATTTTCCACTCCTATCAACAACCCACCTGAGAACAGCGAGAAGGGAAAATCCCAGCCCAGGTTCTGAGCAGCCATGGTCTCTATCAGAAAATTCTGTCATGATTTTGTGTTCATTTGCGCTCCAAACCGTCAGTACATCATTTGACATCAAATGGTAGAATTTGGAACAAGTTTTGATTGTAAAAATTGTGCTCATTTGTCATCGGTTAAGCACTCAATTAACATCATGATCCTCCCACTCCATGAAGTGCTCAGAAGCACTCCAAAACTTGTTCAGTTTGAGGAAGAAATCATTTGCGTCCAAAAGCGATCATTAGATATCAAAGCGATCATGAATCTATCAGTACAGCTTCCTACATATTATGATGGGAAAACTGAACAAATCTTACTGCCTAATTTCCAAATTTTTACCAAAGAATTTTCCTAGTTCCTTCCACTTCATAGAATAGAATCATAGAATCCCTACTGTGCAGAAGGAGGCCATTCGGTCTATTGAGCCTGCACCGACAATCGTCCCATCTCGGCCCTATCCCCATAATCCCACATATTTCCCTTGCTAGTCCCCCTGACACTGATGGGCAATTTAGCATGGCCAATCAACCTATCCTGCACATCTTTGGACTGTGGGAAGAAACGGGAGCACCCACAGGAAACCCACGCAGATGCAGGGAGAACGTGCAGACTCCACAGACGGTGACCCGAGGCCAGATTTGAACCTGGGTCCCTGCTGCTGTGAGGCAGCAGTGCTAACCATTGTGCCACCGTGCCGCCCTCATGTGATCTGGGCGTCTCGGAGGAAGCAAAAAGGAGAGAAGCCAGATTAAGGGAGTGTTCTCATGACTGTATTTACAGCTAACAGTATCAGTACTGCAACCCAGCACAGTGGCACAGTGGTTAGCACTGCTGCCTCACAGCGCCAGGGACTTGGGTTCGTTTCACAGCTTGGGTAACTGTCTGTGTGGAGTCTGCACGTTCTCCCCGTGTCTGCATGGGTTTCCTCCAGGTGGTCCGGTTTTCTCCTACAGTCCGAAAGATGTGTGGGTTAGGTTGATTGGCCAGGTTAAAAATTGCCCCTTAGAGTCCTGAGATGCGTAGGTTAGAGGGATTAGCAAGTAAATATGTGGGGGTAGGGCCTGGGTGGGATTGTGGTCGGTGCAGACTCGATGGGCCGAATGGCCTCCTTCCGCACTATAGGGTTTCTATGTGCTGGTCAGGTCCATTGGCCGTGCTAAATTCTCCCTCAGTGTACCCGAACAGGCGCCGGAGTGTGGCGACTAGGGGATTTTCACAGTAACTTCATTGCAGTGTTAATGTCAGCCTACTTGTGACACTAGTGAATAAACTTTAAACTAAACACAGTAATATAGCAAGGATATGCTCTCTCATTGGCCAGGATACAGCAGACTGACACAAATGGAAACACACCCTCTTGTGACCACCGGAGGCCTCCTCGGGAACAAGGGATCAAATCCCACTCCAGATGTTAAATTAGATTAATTAAAAGAAATCTCGAATTGAAAGCCAATCTCAGTAATTGCCATGAAACCATCATTAATTGTTGTAATAATCCATCAGGTTCACTAATGGCCTCATAATTGTTTATTCCTGTCTGGCGCAAAAGTAAAATCAGGAAGGTGGCCAAACCATGGCTTGTAAGGGAAATTAGAGATAGTTTTATATCCAAGGGAGAGGCACACATACTGGCCAAGAAAAACAACAGACCTGAGGACTGGGAGCAGTCAGAATTCAGCAAAAGAGGACCAAGCAATTGATTAAAGAAGGGGAAAATAGAGTTTGAGAGTAAGCTTGCGGGGAACATAAAAACTGACTGTAAAAATCTTTATAGATATGTGAGGTGAAAAAGATTGGTGAAAACAAATTTAGGTCCTTTACAGTCAGAAACAGGGGAATTTCTAATGGGGAACAATGGCTGACCTAATAATTGCATTCTTTGGTTCCATCTTCACAAAATGAAGTTATTTAGGGATAAATATTGGTTCAGACACGAGGGAGAACTCCATTGCTCTTCTCAGCAATGCCATGGAATCCTTTATATCCACCCGAGATTTTCACTGGGGTTTTGTTTGAACACCTCATCTGAAAAATTTCACCTGGTGGATATCATTAAAGTTAAAGCTTATTTATTAGTTTCCTCCGGGTGCTCTGGTTTTCTCCCACAATCCGAAAGACGTGCTGGTTAGGTGCATTGGCCATGCTAAATTCTCCCTCAGTGTACCCAAACAGATGCCAGAGTGTGGCAACTGGGGGATTTTCACTTTAAACCAAACACAATAATATAGCAAGGATGTGCTCTCTTATTGGCCAGGATACAGCAGACTAACACAAATTGGAACACACCCTCTTGTGACCACCGGAGGCCTCCTCCAAAGCAGTCTAGGCCTTGGGAACAACGGATCAAATCCCTCTCCAGATGTTAAATTATGTAGGCTTACCTTAACACTGCAATGAAGTTACTGTGAAAATCCCCTAGTCACCTGTTTGGGTACACTGAGGGAGAATTTAGCATGACCTAACCAGCCCATCTTTCAGACTGTGGGAGGAAACTAGAGACCTGGAGGAAACCCACGCAGACATGGGGAGAATGTGCAGACTCTGCACAGGCAGTGACCCAAGCCGGGAATCGAACCCGGGTCTCTGGCACTGTGAGGCAGCAGCACTAACCACCGTGCCACCATGCCACCCCCAGGACCCGTACTGGAGCATGAGCCCAAACCTTGTGGGCAAGTTGCTGGAGTGGGACTTGAACCTCTGATTTCTGAATTAGAGGTGAGTATGCAATGCCACTGGGTGACATGAGACATTTCTTAGATTCACATATGAAGGACCCGCAACAACCTGAATCTATTTAAACACCTTCGTCACTGTCCTTTCCCCTGTTCAGTAAAACCCTCACAAGCTCATCATCCACCTCCTTCGCTTTCCTTCTCAGCCAGTTCTCCATCCTCTCAAGTATCTCCCTTTTGTTATCTCCCTTTTGTTTTGTCTGTCTCTGAGGAACTTCTTTGTTCAACCATCCTACGCCACTTGCCGCTGTGCTCTGAAATATCTTACTGTGTTTTAATCCTCTCAGATGTTTCTTTTGTGCTTGGATTAGCTCGTCTGAAACATACCTTCTGCCACCGATTCACAAATATCTCCCTCTTGCCATAATCCTCTTCGACACTTATGTAAAAGCCAAGCATCTATCCGGTTGCTGGGAAAGCTGGAGATAAAAACAGAAGATGCTCGAAACTCTTAGCAGGCCTGGCAGCCTCAGTGAGAAGAGAAGCGAAGTTCATGCTTCAGATCGATGACTCATTGTCACTGATATAAAGTGTGCAGATTTCAAAGTTTATAAGCAAGTACAGGGCCCTCTGAAAAAATGGGAGCAGGAAGTGATCTGTAACATTTGTTTCTTAATTCATTTTTAAAAATTAGTTCTCTTACAGTTCCAGATTAATCCCCTTTTCCCAGGGTGGAAGAATCAATTACTCGGGGGCACAGGTTTAAGGTGCGAGGGGCAAGGTTTAAAGGAGATGTACGAGGCAGATTTTTTACACAGAGGGTGGAGCGTGCCTGGAACTCGCTGCCGGGGGAGGTAGTGGGAGCAGATATGTTAGTGGCTTCTAAGGGGCATCTTGACAAATACATGAACAGGATGGGAATAGAGGGATATGTTCCCCGGAAGGGTAGGGGGTTTTAGTTCAGTCGGGCAGCATGGTCGGTGCAGACTTGGAGGGCCGAAGGGCCTGTTCCTGTGCTGTAATTTTCTTTTCTTTTTTTGACTCAAATATTTCCATTGCTCTCCATTTCATAAATGCTATGTTCTCTGCTGCTTCTTATCACAATTATCTTTATATCTTATGTCTCACCTACATACGATGGTGACTTTTAAAGGGCATCTGGACAAATACATGAATACAAAGAACAAAGAACAAAGAACAATACAGCACAGGAACAGGCCCTTCGGCCCTCCAAGCCCGCGCCGCTCCCCGGTCCAGGATTGAATCCTGAATCCAGGATCCCCGCCCAATTTTCCAGCCTATCTACATACCAATATCCTATCCACCGAGCTGTCCCTCACAGCTACGATGCTTTGTTCATTACAACCTATTAACTTACCCCCACCCCCCCATTCCAGACCATGTGATCTCCAGGGAGAGGCGAAAACCCAGAGTGAAAAACCCCAGGGCCAATATGGGGAAAAAAAAATCTGGGAAATTCCTCTCCGACCCCCTGAGACGATCGAAACGATTCCAGGAGATCACAATGGCCCCGATCGGAAAATGCTTCCCAACCCTAGTCATTTCCACTTCCACGAACACCATATGAATCCCCTGCCCCCGAGACAGGTTCCCAACTATCCGCAGTCTCACTCTGTACTGGCACCAGCAAGATGATCGTAGAATGAAGCCTTGAAACGAGAAACCAGGAACAATTAGCCCGCGCCGCTCCCTGGTCCAAACTAGACCACTCTTTTGTATCCCTCCATTTCCACTCCGTTCATATAGCTGTCTAGATAAGTCTTAAACGTTCCCAGTGTGTCCGCCTCCACCACCTTGCCCGGCAACACATTCCAGGCCCCCACGACCCTCTGTGTGAAATATGTCCTTCTGATATCTGTGTTAAACCTCCCCCCCTTCACCTTGAACCTATGACCCCTCGTGAACGTCACCACCGACCCGGGGAAAAGCTTCCCACCGTTCACCCTATCTATGCCTTTCATAATTTTATACACTAGGATGGGAATAGAGGGATATGGTCCCCGGAAGGGTAGGGGGTTTTAGTTCAGTCGGGCAGCATGGTCGGTGCAGGCTTGGAGGGCTGAAGGGCCTGTTCCTGTGCTGTAATTTTCTTTGTTCTTTGATCTTTTAATCTTTTTCAAGATCTACCTGAATTTTGGTCACTTTATCTGCCTCTGACCATTGAACTTTAAGCTCTGATGTCACTTGCATAGTTCCAAACATGTCTCCCTCTCTGCTCCAGCTCTCTCTGTTCCCTTTCTTTCATGGTCTATTCAATTGTCTTCTGGTTAGTTCAATACAATCTATCAGTCTACAATCTCCTTAAAATTTCTGTCTCCCTCTTCCTGTGTAAATTCTCTTTATCTTTGACTGATGACAGATTTTTGGAGTTCTCATCCTTATGATCAAATCCACCCCGCCACTGTCGCCACACTGTTCGGGTACGGTGAGGGACAAGGTAGCATGGCCAATGCACCTAACCAGCACGTCTTTCAGACAGTGGGAGGTAACCGGAGCATCCGGAGGAAACCCATGCAGACACGGGGAGAAAGTGCAAACTCCGTACAGTGACCCAAACCGGGAGTTGAACCCGGGCCCCTGGTCAGCTGTGCTAACCAGTGTGCCACCGTGCCACCCTTCGGGAGAATTGTGGTGTTCATTACATTGAAGGCGGTGTGTAGGTGCGAGTTGTTGTTAGTTCACCTGGGTCAGGTTCATTATAGTGTGCATGAGCTGACCCGTGGCCATCTTGACGATCCAGGGTTGCAGACTCCACTTTTAGAGGACAGCGCGTTCTTGGTTACACGCTGCCTTTTAAACCTTTAAATCTTTACAAGCACTCCTTCTGGAGAGTAATCATGCATTTTTAGAAGATCAATGCTAATCCATGAAGGATGTGTCTGCGGGTGGATCATTACACTCACAACACGGCGCCTGTCATTATCATACATGCATCATTTAAACTGCGCTGATAAAATACAAAAATATTGCATCCTGCAGGCTGTGTTAGAGGCACTAACTGAGCTCCCAATTAAAAAGTAAATGGCAATATAGTATTTAGCAATTATCCTGTTCCCATTACATTTATCATTCGTTCTATATGTAGATCTAACTCTTCTTGGAGAGAGATGGCGATGATAGCCTTTCTGCTGCTAAAGTTATTTTCCTCTGCTCCAGATAGCATCTATCTGGTGGAAGCCAGTTTTTATTTACAGGGTTTTCATGAAGGTCTGACTCAAAGCTCCTTCCAATTGCAGTTCCTCCTGATAAAAGAATGAGTGGGTGACATTAACCGCAAGCAACTCAGAGCTTCTGAAAGGGGGGAGAAAAAAAAAACTCTGCAGATCACAGATGAGTTTTAGAGATGTGAGGATTTATGTACGTCACTAGATTAGCTTGGCAAAGGCTCCAACTCTACGACGGCAGATGGTGGTGCACTCAATGGGAAAATCCATAATTTAAACCACAATGTTTTGAATGAATATTTCATGCTGTAAAGCTTTGTGAGTCGACAATAATAAATTCAAAAGGTGCGCAATCAGACTCTCCAGGACTGCTTATCTTCTGCCTTGGTCTCGAACTGGAATTGGAGTCCCATGTGCACCATTTCAAACAGGGCATGTGTTTCCTCACATCCAGGATCATTATTCTGGTCTCCCAGTGGGGGGTTAGTATTTTACATACTGATGCACATCATGTTGTCAGCAAACATTAGCACTGCACAAATAGACATCAGTGTCATTGGGGAAAATGACAGGCAGGCAATGCCATCCATTGTCTGCTCGTCCCGATTCAACTCCAATCTTAGAATTATAGAACGTACGGCACGGAGACAGGCCCTTCGGCCCAAACTGGTCCATGCCGACCAAAATGCCCATCTCAATAAGCTAACCCCATTTCATAGAATCATAGAATCCCTACAGTGCAGAAGGAGGCCATTTGGCCGATTGAGTCTGCTCCGACCACAATCCCACCCAGGCCCTATTCCTGTAACCCCAAATACTCACGCTGCTAGTCGCCCTGACACTGAGGGGCAATTTAGCATGGCCAATCCACCTAACCCACACATGTGAGAGGAAACCGGAGCACCTGGAGGAAGGACATGCAGAATGTGCAAACTCCAGACAGACAGTGACCCAAGGCCAGAATTGAACCTGGGTCCCTGGCGCTGTGAGGCAGCAGTGCTAACCACTATGCCGCTGTGACGCCTGCATTTGGCCCACATCCCTCTAAACCTTTCCTATGCATGTATCTGTCCAAATGTCTTTTAAATGTTGTCAATGCCCCTACCTCAACCCCTTCCTCCAGCAGCTCATTCCACATATGTACCACCCTCTGTGTAAAAAAGTTGCTCCTCAGGTTCCCATTAATCCTTTCTCTTCTTAACGTAAACCTATACCCTCTAGTTCTCGATTCCCCAACCCTGGGAAAAAGACTGAGTGCATTCACCTTGTCCATGCCTCTCATGATCTTATACACCTCTATAAGATCACCCAGCAGTCTCCAAAAAAAAACGTCTAAGCCTGTGCAATTCCTCTTTTTGACTCATTCCCTTGAGTCTTGGCAACATCCTTGTCAATCTGTCGTAAAAGCTTGGAAAATGGGTCTTAAGAAATGGATTGCATTCACATAGCATCTGTTGTGACCTCAGGACATCCCAAAACAATTTTTACAGCTAACAAAGCACTTTTGAAAGTAGTCGCCGCTGTAATGTGGGAATCGCGAGAGCCATTTTGTGCACAGCAAGATTAAACAAGCAGGGATGAGATATTGGTCAGAAAAAAACCATTCACTTTTTGAGGTGCAGGTATTGGGTGGGATCTCGAGCCTGCACTCTCCATCCATGAGATCACCAGTGGGAGGCTCAAGATCCGGAGAACCCCAGAAATCGTGGATCTCGCCGGCAAGATTGCGATGTCCAATTTTCACTCCCCACAGCTGCCGAGCTTCATGCCCATAATGGACGAGAACCTGATTTCCATATATTTTAATAGATTTAAATATAATTAAATGTCCTCCTCACCAGATTCCCACCCCCATGAGGTTTCCATATCTTGCTGATGCAACGTCACATCGGCGAGCTTTGCAACAGGTTCACCCAGATGTGAACCTGTCGAGGGGATCCCTCCAATGGCATAAAGGTGAGTACAGCCCCCGGGGTGAGAGGGACACGGCCAGATAATACCCTGGCAATGCCCCCTGGCACTGCACCCTGGCACCAGTTGACGGCCAACATGGCAATGCCAAACTGTGCCAGTGGGCAGTGTTAGGTGAGCCTTGGGAGAAGCCTCATGTGTGGGAGCTCATCAGTTTGTGGCTGGGGCTGCAGCAGACACAGAGTGAGTTGGGGATGCTGGCGGTTATGGGGGGTGGAGGACGGGGTGATGCCGAGGATGCTGGGGGCGGGGGGTGGGGGGAGGGGGAATGCCAGGGGTGATTGGGGGGAGGGAGAAGAGGGGGATGTCATAGATGGTGGTGGGGGCCAGCAGGGGAAGGGGGGAATGCCAGAGATGATGGGGGGCATGGGAAGGGGGGAATGCCGGGGATATTGGGGGGTGGGAGAAGGGGGAGACGCCGGGGATGATGGGGATTGGGGACGAAGGCCACAGATACCTGATGGAGGGATGGGGGGGGGGGGGGGTTATATTTGTTTCTGTGATTGGGGCGCCCTTTAAAAACACACCCCATCACAGTGGAGCTGGTTTTCGATTCTAAGAGACCCCGCCTCACCAGACTGATGGTGCAAACCGTGGCCACTCTTTTTTTTCTGTAGTATAGGGGCAAGATCTGGAGAGGAAACAGGCCAGTGGAGCTGGCGAGTTCCATGCCATCTTTCTCACCAGGACTGACACTCTGGTTCCACTCATTTTGTTGTAAGAAGTCAAATTCAGCAGCCAATGTCCCACAAACAATGAATAGCTATACCATTCGTTTTCAATGCTGGTGTTTAACGGCCACCCTTCTAGACTTGCCAACTGTGATTAAACCTATTCCTGGAGGTTCCACCATACGACCCACTATTAACCACACAACAAACCTAACTTTGAGGCGCATCGGCTGCCTATACCAAATGGATGATCCTCCGCTATAGACCCACCTCTAATATTTTTATAACTAATTAACAGGAGTGTCCAATGAACATGAAGAATATACGCCATTCATTTTGATTCCAATTCCAAATCTCTTCCTGCACTGATTGGCGCACCAAAACAGACTTTCATCTGTTTCAATAGCTAGTTATTCCCAGAAGAAGTCACTAGTCTGTTGCCAGAGGCTTATAGCTTGAGGGGCACCACTCCACATCAAGCATGGCTGACCAGGAGTCTTTCCTGCTTTTACCGCCAACCATTGGCGTGTTGGAAGGATTTGCGGGTTGACACTCTCAACCTGTTTGATCATGTTATGAGCGCACTTTCCTTGGCCGTCAGATCCTGGGGTGGGACTTGAACCTGGAGTTCCTGATTCAGAGGCAGGAACGCCACCCACAGCGCCACAATACCTCCCATTCATCTCAATGCCCACAATAAATCTTCACCAAGGTTTTCTCACAGCGTCAGGACACAATAGAGAGAGTGGTGATGAAATAGGCTAGCCCTGAATTAGTTATTTCTTGATGCCAACAGTTAGAGGGTTTAAGTGGAGACTGTCCCAATCCCCAGGTTCATAATTAGTAAATATGTACAATCACAAATGAACCAATCAAGTTATTGCAATGCCAAGTGTGTACAAGTAATTAAAAATAATCAACATTGCAAATCATCATGGACACATTTACAACTCACAGCTTTAAATAGGGTCACCATGAACAATTTATTCACTCTAAAACTCACCCCCAAACTATTAAAATGAGCAACATTAGCAATTTGAACCAGGAATGATGAATGGAATGCTTTCATCCATCTTTATATTCATTCCTAACCTCAGTTTGTACTGTTTATATTGGAAGGATGTTATTAAATTGGAAAGGGTGCAAAAAAGATTTACAAGGGAGTTACTGGGACTGGAAGGTTCGAATTATAAGGAGAGGCTGGATAGGCCGGGACTTCTTTCATTGGAGTGTAGAAGGATGAGGGGTGACCTTATAGAGGTTTATAAAATAATGAGGGGCATAGATAAGGCGAATAGCCAAGATCTTTTCCCCAGGGTAGGGGAGTCCAAACTAGAGGGCATAGGTTTAAAGTGAGAGGGGAAAGATTGTAAAGGGAGCTGAGGGGCAACTTTTTCACACAGAGGGCGTATATGGAATGAGATGCCAGAGGAGTTGATGGAGGCGGGTACAATTACAACATTTAAAATACGTTTGGACAGGAACGTGGATAGAAAAGGTTTAGCGGGATATGGGCCAAAAGCAGGCAAATGGGATTAGTTCAGTTTAGGAAACCTGGTTTGCATTGACGAGTTGGGCCGAAAGGCCTGTTACTGTGCTGTATATCTCTATGACTATGACCCTATGAAAAGGAGAAATTGGAGGGTTATACAAGGAGCTGGGGAGTTGGGCTAATTCTTTACTTCTTTTAAAGAGCCAGTAATGACAAGATCTGTCAAATGGTCCCTTTCTCTGCTGTATAATCCTCTGAGTCTAAGAAATATTGCCTTTGGAGAGAGTACAGTGAAGATTCACCAGAAGCATAGTTGGACTTTGTAAGTGTCTGACACTAGTATCGTTTTGAGAAAGGATTTTTTTAATAGAACAGGGTTTCTGCAGCTCACAGTTTCAGTGCTTTCATGCCCACAGCCTTAGGTGATGTCATTGTTGGGAGGGGAAAAAAACCTGTGGGCAGGTCAGGTGACAGGGATTGTTTTTAGCTTCATTTTGGCTGCAGTGTCAGAAGCATAGCTGAAAGAAGTCTCTCTCTCTGATTTTATTTTGGAAGTTTTACCAGTTAGCTGAAAGCACAGCTTATCACCATCCTGCAGGAAAGAGCCTGTGTTTTGGTGATTTTGGGGAGCTGAAAACGACAAGCTGCTCTGAGTTTTCAAGATCATTTGAAATCAGCGTTCAGCCCAGGAACTGGATTCCAGTATCATGTGAGCTTTAGCCTGTGCAGTGATAAATCTATTTAAAAGGTTTTGTTTATTGGATATTGGTTTTGATTGGAACTCTGATATATAGTAAGAAGTCAGGTGATGAAGGAGCAGCGCTCCAAAAGCTCGTGATTCCAGATAAACCTGTTGGGCTTTAACCTGGTGTTCTTACTGTGCCCACCCCAGTCCAACGCTGGCATCTCCACATTGTCTGATATAATATATATATATTTATATTGGTTAAGGGTTATACATTTCATGGTTGTTTTGTTTCTTGTTTATAATTGATAAAAGGCCTTGCTGATGTTATTACCATACATGTTAACTATATTCTTAAATAAACTTTGTTTGATAAAAGCTCCCCAGTAGGTCATTTGAATCATACCTGAAGTGAACCATCTCATGCTTATCCTAGCCAAATTCAAGATGCAAAACCTATGATTCAGACGGGCTTCATAAAATGACTTGGAGTTTCTAACCTGAACCATAACATGTATTTAACTGATTGTTGACATGTTGGTTTGTACTCTCTTAACTTTAGAAAGTTGAGAGGTGATATCTTCAAATTTATAAATGAAGTTTGATAGGATAGATAAAGAGGACATATTTCTTCAGGTGGTGGTCTCTGGACCAAAGAGGGAATAGCGTTAAAATTAGAACTAAGCACTTCAGGAGTGAAATTGAAAGCACTTCTTCACACAGAGGCAAGTGAAAGCCTAATTCTTCCCCCCCTAAAGGCCTGTGAAAGCTGGGTCAATTAACATCTCCAAGACTAAGATTGATACATTTTTGTTAGATTGAGATTATCATGGGATATGGAGCAGTGGCTGGTAAATAGAGTTGAGATACAAATCAGTCATCATCGAATTTAGGTGAGTGGTAGAGAATGTGCAATAGATGAACGGCCCACCCCTGTTCCAATGAAGCTCCCCACTCCAATTAATTTAGTGCAATCTCAGCCTTGCTCCCTATATGCAGAGCACAAAATTTAATGTGAGCTCATCACAAACTGCCGCTGAGTTGACAGTCTCATTTAGAAAGGGTTTGAGGTGTGTCTGGAATCTTCTTCTGAGGGCCAGGCAAAGGTGAACAGTGGGAACAGCAAGAGCACGAGTATTTCCTGTTTATCTTACTTAAATTTATCTTACTTGAATTACCTGGGGAGTCTTATCATTATTTTTTAAGGTAAGGTTCATTACTAGAAATGTCTGTTAAGTATTATTAGGGTTTATCAGGATCATTAAGGCCTATTTATATTGCTAAGGTTTATTAATTCTAATAAGGTTTATTTGGAATGTTTATTAGCAGTATCAAGGTTATTAACTAATAGAGGAAGGAATGCCAGGGCTGCTTCGACTGTAAGGGTGCATATCCTGTGCTATGTGGGAACTCCAGAATGCTACCCTAGTTTTGAATAACCATTTGTGCAAGAAGTGCAGCCATGAGGTTGAGAGTCTCATGGATAGTATGTTTATTGCTGTGGTCACCTCAGAGCTTAAAAGCATGAAGGGTGAAAGGAAATCAGTGACCACCAGACAGGCAGGTGTTACAGGAAACAGGCAGGTGGTTCAGAAGTCCCCTGAGTGCATCTCACTTTTCAGCCAGTATTCTGTTCTGAATTCTGATGCAAATTATGCTTCACCTGGGGAATGCAACCAGAGACAAGTCCATGGTACCACAGATGGCTCAGCTTACAGGAGGAGTGGAGGGTGGGGGTACAAGGAAGACTGGAAAAGCATTAGCAACAGGTGATTTAATAGTTTGGGGAATAGACAAGCGCTTCTGTAGCCAGAGGTGTGTGTCCAGAAAGGCGTGTTGCCTCCCTGGTGTTGGAATCAAGGTTGTCATTGAACAGCTGGAGAATACCCTGAGAGGGCATAAATTTAGGGAAAATTTGAGGTAGAAAAACCTTTTTACTTTAAATATCTACAGTCCAAAATCTTAATGTATAATTGTGTCTGAGCTTTGAGGTAAACATAACTAGAATTAATGAATCGAGTAGAATTTATTAAGCAAGATTTTACAAATACTTAACAATGTAGACAACATGGAAGTTTTTTTATCCCTGAATGTCCTAGGTTTACTTGAGTGTTGCCAGCACAGGCCATGCCTTTCTTCTCCAGTTTCTGGAGTGATGATATATTGAACTGCATTTTTAAAATTCATTTATGTTACATGGGCATTGCTGGCCGACCAGCATTTATTGCCCATTCCTAGTTGCCCTTGGAGGGCAGTTATGAGTCAACCACATTGCTGTGGCTCTGGAGTCACATGTAGGCCAGATCTGGTAAGGACGGCAGATTTCCTTCCCTAAAGGACATTAGTGAACCAGATGGGTTTTTCCAACAATCGACAATGGTTTCATGGTCATCAGTAGATTCTTCGTTCCAGATGTATTATTTTTTGTCTTGTGTTTCAGAAGAAGGGAAGCCATGATAAAACTGTGCCATGGAAGATTCTAATTTTCCAACTTTGCTTCTCACCGTTCCTTATGCGGAAATAATCCAAATTACTGTCTCTCATAGGCTTAGGGTGAGAGTCATCTTGTGCCACCCCAACTCTGTATCTAGGCAAATGCAGACTGAGGACAAATACCCATCCCTTTTTCCCTGGTCCCCTGGAGGTATGTTCTGTTATGAACAAAGGACTCAACCTTGCAGATACAGATCCGGTACAACAATGTTACATCTTCTTATAAGAACATAAGGACATAAGAAATAGGAGCAGGAGTAGGCCATCTAGCCCCTCGAGCTTGTCCCGCCATTCAACAAGATCATGGCTGATCTGATAGTGGTTTAGTTCCACTTACCCGCCTGCTCCCCATAACCCTTAATTCCCCTATTGATCAGAAATCTATCTACCTGTGACTTAAACATATTTAACGAGGTAGCCTCCACTGCTTCAATGGGCAGAGAATTCCAGAGATTCACTACCCTCGGAGAGAAGAAGTTCCTCCTCAACTCTGTCCTAAACTTACTCCCCCTTATTTTGGCTCCCCCTTGTTATCAATAACAAACGTTTCATAACCATGCACATCAACATGTTTGAACTCAAGTACCAAAGCAATTAAATACACTTTCTACTATAATGTCAATAAAGAAAGGTTTTCCTTTAAAATATTCATGGGACATGGGCGTTGCTGGCCGGCCAGCATTTCTTGCCCATCCCTAGTTTCCTGAGGGGAGTTGTGAGTCGACCACATTGCTGTGGCTCTGAAGTCGCATGTAGGCCAGACCAGGTAAGGGCGGCAGTATTCCTTCTCTAAAGGACATTAGTGAACCAGATGGGTTTTTCCAACAATCGACAATGGTTTCATGGTCATCAGTTGATTCTTAATTCCAGATATTTTTTATTGAATTCAAATTCCACCATTTGCCATGGTGAGATTCGAACCCGGGTCCCCAGAACATTAGTTGAGTTTCTGGATTAATAGTCTAGTGATAATACCAGTAGGCCATCGCCTCCCTACAATTAGGGTGGTGCAGTGGCACAGTGGTTAGCATTGCTGCCTCACAGCTCCAGGGACCTGGGTTCAATTCCGGCCTTGGGTCACTGTGTGTGTGGTGTTTGCATGTTCTCCCCGTGTCTGTGTGGGTTTCCTCCGGGTGCTCCGGTTTCCTCCCACAGTCCAAAGATGTGCGGGTTAGGTGGATTGGCCATGCTAAATTGCCCCTTAGTGTCCCGGGATGTGTAGGTTAGAGGGATTAGCGGGGTAAATATGTGAGGTTACGGGGATAGGGCCTAGGCGGGATTGATGTCAGTGCAGACTCGATGGGCCAAATGAGCTCGCTCTGCACTGTAGGGATTCTATGATTCTAATTGCAAACCAATACATCTCTGTTTGATTCATCACGTGATGTGCATTGACATCATCAGAGTTATTCGCAAGTTTTTCCCTCTCTTTCATCCTGGACTGTTATGATGCGGAGATGCCGGCATTGGACTGGGGTGGGCACAGTAAGAAGTCTCACAACACCAGCTTAAAGTCCAACAGGTTTATTTGGAATCACGAGCTTTTGGAGCGCTGCTCCTTCATCAGGTGAAGTAGGAGCAGCGTTCCGTAAGCTCGTGATTCCAAATATACCTGTTGGACTTTAATCTGCTGTTGTGAGACTTCTTACTATCCTGGACTGTGAGCAAGTAGCACCTAACTAATGAAGCTCAACTAACTGGTTAAGTAACCCACCGTGTGGCAACCTTCTCATCCTTTTATCTTGCAAAACAAGTAAGCTGACCGCATTAGTATACAACACATACAGATGTTGTTGTATCCTACAGTTGTGATTAACTTTTTAACTTAATAATGAAAGCAAAATACCACAGATGCTGGTCATCTGAAATAAAAACAGAAAGCGAAGGGTCACCCTGACTCGAAACATTGGCTCTATTCTCTCTCCACAGGTGCTTTCAGACATGCTGAGATTTTCCAGCATTTTCTATTTATGTTTCAGATTCCCGCATCTCCCTTAAATGTAAGTTGGCTCACGAGCAGAAACTCAGAATGAAGTGTTTAAAAAGTGGTCAAGAAAAAAATCTATAAATATTACTTCAGAGCAGCCTAAAATCATAAAAGTTCCAGAGAGACAGTACAGAAGAGATTCATGAGATTGGCTCCAGGAGTGAGGAACTTCAGTTATGAAGATAGATTTGAGGAATTGTGAGTGTTCCTGAGAGAAAAGAAAGCTGAGAGGGGATTTGATAGAGGCGGTCAAAATCATGAGGGGTCTAGACAGAGTAGCTGGGAAGGAAATTGGGATAGGATTGGGAATGTAATGGTACAGATTTTAAAGTAATTGGTAAAAGAAGCAAAAGCAACATGATGAGAAACATTTTCGTGCAGCGAGTGGTTGGAGCCTGAAATGCACTCTCCGAGAAAGGTGGAGAAAGGTTCAATCAAGGCATTCAAAAGGAATTGGGCTGTTAACTCATCAAAGAGATAATAGAACCCCTACAGTGCAAAGGAGGTCATTTGGCCCATCGCATCTGCACCGGCCCTATTCCCGTAAATCCACATATTTACCCTATTAATCCTCCTGACACTAAGGGGCAATTTAGCATGGTCAGTCAACCTAACCCCGCACATCTTTGGACTGTGGGAAGAAACCGCAGCACCCGGAGGAAACGTACGCAGACACGGGGAGAGCGTGCAAAACTCCATACAGACAGTGAGCTGAGGCCAGAATTGAACCTGGGTCCCTGTCGATGTGAGGCAGCAGTGCTAACCACTGTGCCACTGTGCCGTCCTGAAAAGGAAGAATGGGATACGGGGATAAGGCGGGGCAACGGTACCTAGTGAAGCGCTCATTCAGGATGCGGTGTGGATATGATAGGCTGAATGGCCATCCTCTGCTCTGTAACAATTCTGTGAAGAGGCCACAAAGAATTAAGATCTGACAAATGGAGTATGATGTGGGAAAATGTGTAATTGTCCATTTTGGTGTGAAGAATAAAAAAGCTCATCATAAATGGTGAGAGTTTTCACAACTCTGAGGTGCAGAGGGATCTGGGTGTTCTAGTCCTCAGATCATAAAAGGTTAGTATGCAGGTATAGCAAGTAATTAGGAAAACTAACAGAATTTTATCATTTATTGTTAAAAATAAACCAAGTTAAAGTCCAACAGTTTTATTTGGAATCACGAGCTTTCGGAGCGCTGCCCCTTCCTCAGGTGAGTGCATCGGAGCACCACTCCGAAAGCTCGTGATTCCAAATAAACCTGTTGGACTTTAGCCTGGTGTTGTGAGACTTCTTACTGTGTCCACAAAGAACAAAAACAATTACAGCACAGGAACAGGCCCTCCAAGCCAGCACTGACTATGTTGACTGACTGAACTAAAACCCCCTATACTTCTGGGGACCATATCCCTCTATTCCCGTCCTATTCATCTATTTGTCACGATTCCCCTTTAAAAGTCACAAAAGGTAGATAGATGCTTGCTAAGCAAGGGAGTGAAATATTATCTGGGGTAGAAGGAAAGATGGAGTTGAGGTTAAAATCAGATCCCCCACGCATCCCGGACATTCTCTCTGCCACCTTCTTCTGTCGGGAAAAAGATACAAAAGTCTGAAGTCACGTACCAATTGACTCAAGAACAGCTTCTTCCCTGCTGCCAACAGACTTTTGACTGGACCTACCTCGCATTAAGTTAATCTTTCTCTACACCCTAGCTATGGCTGTAACATTACATTCTGCACTCTCATTTCCTTCTCTATGAATGGTATGCTTTGTCTGTATTGCACACAAGAAACAATACTTTTCACTGTATACCAATACATGTGACAATAATAAATCAAATCAAATCAAATGATCTTATGGAGTGACGAAGCAGCCTCGAGGGGCCGAATGGCCTACTTCTGCACCTAATTTGTGACTTCCTGGTTGCTAGGCAGAAGGCGCTCAGCTACACATCTCTTCATCTGAAGTGTACAAGGATGATTTTTGTATCAACTCTATATTAGACGGAGCTGGAGTTACTCAGTAATATTATTGAATGCTAAATGTGGAATCATGTCCAATTTACAACCATTTACAATCCTAATTCAATGGCTGGAATCGCCACACAAGAACTAAGGTGTTTTAAAGGTTTTGAATCCAGTCCCTGATGAGGAGTGAAGCTGGCAAATGAAAGAGTAATGTTTTCAACAGTGTTGGTTTAGTGGATAAAAAGTTCAAATCAGGGGTTTGGAACAGAGCAATTGGTCTTCCAATACTCAGGACTGACTCAAAATGCGATTTATTCCCTGGAGAGATATTGTAGAGTTGATAGAAAAATGAAACTGATTGAATTTCCTGCCTGAGCTTTTGTTTACTGAATCTAGATGGACTTATTCTGAAGGATTCAAAAGCAGAAGATGCTGGACACGTTCAGGAGGTCCTGCAGCCTCTGTGGAGAAAGAGAATCGAGTTAATGTCCGGAATTTTACCGGCATGCCTGCCCCGATTCCGGGGATGGGCGCCGCTCAGAGAACGGCATTCTCCATTGGCCGCTGGCAGGATAGTACGAACCTCGGATGGATGTGCCAGTAAAATTCCGTCCAATGTTTCGAGTCTGTGTGACTCTTCCTCAGAGCTAAAGAGAGGGAGAGAATATGATGGATTATATACTGTGTGCGAGGGGGTGGAGCGGCTGGAACAGAAGGCCAGTGATTGGTGGGAGCCCGGAAAGATTGCAATAAAGATGTGTAGCTCACGAGACAGAGGAAACATTCATGGCAAGAGAAGGTGCTAGGGATTGCATAAAGATAAAATATCAGAATGTGTTAATGGGAGAATGAAGGTCTGTGCTCAGTGAGAGCAAAACAAGTTTGCCGATGACACCACCATAGTGGGTCAGATCTCAAACAATGATGAATGACATAGAGAATCTGGTGAACTGGTGCGACGGCAATAATCTCTCCCCCAATGTCAGCAAAACGGAGGAAATTGTAATCGGCTTCAGGAAGCGTAAAGGAGAACATGCCCTTGTCTACATCAGTGGGGACAAAATAGAAATGGTGGAGAGCTTCAAGTTTTTAGGTGTCTCGATCACCAACAACCTGTCCTGGTCCCCCCCTGCCAACAATATAGTTAAGAAAGTCCACCACTCCTCTATTTTCTCAGAAGGCAAAGGAAACTTGGCATGTCAGCTACGACTCTCACCAACTTTTACAGATGCACCAGAGAAAGCATTCTTTCTGGTTGCACCACAGCTTGGTATGGCTCCTGCTCTGCCCAAGACCGCAACAAACTACAAAAGGTCGTGAATGTAGCCCAATCCATCACGTAAACCAGCCTCCCATCCATTGACTCTGTCTATACTTCCCGCTGCCTCGGAAAAGCAGCCAGCATAATCAAGGACCCCACGCACTCTGGACATACTCTCTTCCACCTTTCGTCGGGAAAAAGATAAAAAAATCTGAGGTCACGTATGTTCTTTCAGTTTGTGTCGGGCTTCATTGGAGCATTGCAGCAGGCCAAGGATGGACATGTGGGCGTGAGTGCAAGGTGCTGAGTTAAGATGGCGAGCAACAGGAAGGTTGGAGTCATGCTTATGGACTGAGCAAAGATGTTCGACAAAGCGGTCACCCAGTCTGTGTTTAGTCTCCCCAATGTCGAGGCGGCCCCATTGGGATCAGTGAATGCAGTGGACCAAATTGAAGGAGGTGCAAGTGAAAGGTTGTTTCACCTGAGAATCATAGAATCATAGAAACCCTACAGTGCAGAAAGAGGCCATTCGGCCCATCGAGTCTGCACCAACCACAACCAGGCCCTATCCCCATATCCCCACGTATTTACCCGCTAGTCCCTCTAACCTACGCATCCCGGGACACTAAGGGGCAATTTAGCATGGCCAATTAACCTAACCCGCACATCTTTGGACTATGGTTCTGGATGGAGGATGATCCTTTGAATGTGGAGACTAGTGGGGTGGAAAGCGAGGTCATGGGGAGAGAGGAGGTAAAAAGACAGGTGTTACACCTTCTGCCATTCCACGAGAAGATACTGTGGCAAGGGGATGAGGGGTTGGGGATGATAGAGGAGAGGACCAGGGTGTCACATAGGGAGTTATCCCTGCAGAATTCTGGTGGGGGTGGGTGAGGGGAAGATGTTTTGTGGTGGCATCGTGCTAGAGTTGGTGGAAATGAGGTGGCATAGTGATGCAGTGATTAGCACTGCTGCCTTACAATGCCAGGGACCTGTGTTCGACACTAGCGTTGGATGACTATCTGTGTGGAGTTTGCACGTTCTCCTTGTGTCTGTGTAGGTTCCCTACAGGTGCTCCAGTTTCCTACCACAGTCCATAGATGTGGACATAGGTGGATTAGCCATGCTAAATTGCCCCTTAGTGTCCGAAGATGTGTAGATTAGGTCGATTAGTCATTGTAAATGTGTGGGGTTACGGGAATAGGGCAGAGGGGTAGGCCTGGGTGGGATGCTCTTTCAGAGAGTCGGTGCAGAATGGCCTCTCTCTACACTCTACGGATTCTATGGTTCTGGATGGAGGATGATCCTTTGAATGTGGAGACTAGTGGGATGGAAAGTGAGGTCATGGGGAGGGAGGGGAAGGAGTGAAGTCAGAGGTGGGGGAAATGGGTCTAATCCGGTTGAATGCTCTGTCAACCTCAGCGCAGAGGAAACCTCGGCTGAGGAAAAAGACAGACATATCAGAAGCACCATTTGCGAAGGTGGCATCATCAGAACAGTTGCAGCTGAGGAGAACAGGCAAAAAGAAAAAGGGGGTGTTGTTGTGCTGGTAACAAGGGATGGGATCAGTACATTAGCAAGGGAAGACCTCAGGTGGAACCTGTTTGGGTGGAGCAGACATTGGTGGGAGTTGATAATCGGCCCCGAAACAGTAGTCATAATGATGGGCATGGTTTTAATCAGGAGATTAGAGAAACATGTAGTGTGGGCAATGGAGTAATGATGGGTGACTTCAATTTGCATATAGACTGGATAAACATAATGAGCACTAATGCTGCGGAATACAAGTTTCTGGAGTGTGTTAGGGATGGTTTCTACTGCAGTATGTTGAAGAACCGGCAGGAGAACATTTTAGATCTAGTATTCTGTCATGGAAAAGGGCTCGTTCACAATCTGTTCGTAAAAAAAACTTTCGGAAGGAGTTCATCGAATCCCTACAGTGCAGAAAGAGGCCATTCGATCCATCGAGTCTGCACCCGACTCTCTGACAGAGCAGAGTTACACCCCATAGCAACTGGTTGAGGCGGCTCACTCTCATTTCACAGAAGGCTGAAGAGAAGGAGACTTTAACGTACCTGGCCAGGCTGCTGCGTGTAAACCCCCATTCCAGAGGCTTGCTTTCTTTGTCAAAGATGAACATTCAACTGTTGCTCGGAATGAGACCCTCATGAGTGCAGTTCACACAAAAGAAAGTAGGACAATTTTGTTAACACAAGTAAAATAATGGGCTGTTTTTTTTTTCTTTTAATGTACATCCAGGCTGGCTAAATTGCATTTCAGTCATCTATCAGAAAATAGCCTTTCACCATTGCCTCAGTGGTATAATCTACTAAACATTAGTCTTATATGAAATGGCCCAAGTAGTTCAACTCTTACCAGTAAAGGTCACTCAAATGATTCATTCTTTTCCCCTTAGTCCACACTTGGCTGCCTCTGAGTGCAGACAGTGGGTACATTAAGTCCTTTTTGCCTGTAATAATGCACCAATTACACACTCTTCACTTTCCTATCCAACATTTTGCTGTATTTTCAGTGAGGGCTACAGTATTGCCAAGGAAGGTGGAACGAGTTGCCTGCAGTCGTCTCTTTAAAAGCACCATAAAGTATATTAGATTTGCTGTGTGTTGCTGCAGAGTTTCCCTCTGGGAGGGATTGATCCTGTCTGAAAATAAATAAGATAATAACACTTTCAATCCAGCGCCTTTCCCCGCTTTGTCTGACCTGCGCTTTTTTTAAAAAGCATTTTTATATTTGTTAATCATTTGCATCAGATGCCAGGATCATGGGCAAATGCTTTGATTGGCTTTGTCAACAGCCTTGCTCTGTCTGTATTCTGCAACTCTTCATTAAAGAGAAGGTCTACGGCGCAAAAGGAGATCATTCAGCCCATTGCTCCTCTGAGACAGTGATCCACTCCGCCCCGTTCCTTTGCAGTCACCGCGTCAAAATCCTGGAATTCCCTCCCTAACAGCATTGTGGGTCAACCCACAGCACGTGGACTGCAGCGATTCAAGAAGGCAGCTCACCACCACCTTCTCAAGGGCAACTGGGGATGGGCAATAAATGCTGACCTAGCCAGCGATGCCCATGTCCCACGAATGAATAAAAAAGACTCCCCCACTCTTCCACCATAATCCCGCAAACTTTTCCCCCTCGAGTAACCACCTGTAATACATTGAGGGCGGCTCGATGCGGTTAGAATAAACAAAGGTTCTATTGTCAACAATGAAGAATTATATATGTCAAAAGGTCCGACTGAATGAACTGCACGACTGTACAACACTCCTCCCCGTCTCCAACTGAGGGACTTACCTCGAGCCAGAGTATGCATCCTGCTGGCGGTTGGCTCAAATTCCCGCCTTGACAATCCATAGGGACCAGCCGATCACACAGTCCTCAGGTAAAGGCCACGCTGCTACACCGTCCCTCTTCAACATTACTGCCAGAGTATGATTGGGGCGGCACGGTGCTCAGCCTCACAGCGCCAGGGACCCAGGTTCGATTCTGGCCTTGGTTGACTGTGTGGAGTTTGCACGTTCTCCCTGTGTCTCCGTGGGTTTCCTCCGGGTGCTCCAGTTTCCTCCCACAGTCCAAAGATGTGCAAGTTAGGTGGATTGGTCGTGTTAAATTGCCCCTTAGTGTCCCAGGATGTGTAGATTAGGGGGATTAGCTGGGTAAATATGTGGGGTTAAAGGGTTAGGTAGGATGCTCTGTTGGAGAGTGCAGTGCAGTGCAGGCTCGATGGGCCAAATGGCTTCCTTCTGCACTGTAGGGATTCTATACTCTTGCATCTGCTTCAACTATCGGGATTGGGAATCAGGATGATTCAGAATCCTCCGGTCGGTATTTAAGGCACGCATTCTTTTTCTGAACTGACAGGGAAATATTACCCGTTGATCCACTATGTGTCAAATACTTTTTCTTAATCTGTTGTTTATTTACAGTCCCTTGTGCCATGGCTCCAAATTTTCTAGATGGCATCTATGCAGAAGTCTGTGCCAATCCGTGCCAATAGCAGCAAGTGCTGACATTTTCTCCAGAGCTCATTTGGCTGCAAGGGAACACTAAAAATTGGCATTTTCATTGCCAATGGGAGTGTGGCACCACTCGAGCTGAAGAGGCTGTGGCTGGCTGCCATCAGCTGACATCTCTCAATTGTTGCAAGGAAAGGCAACCAGGACTTTCCCATCAGGAAGTCAACAAGCGTGCAGAACTGATCAATAAAACAGAATGAATTTTAACATAGAACAGCACGAGGTGGACCCCGTAGCATACACCTGTTTTGTCTTCATTCATTCATGGGATGTGGGCGTCGGTGGCAAGGCTGGTATTTGTTGTCCACATCTGGTCACCATTAAACTGATTGGCTCGCTCAGCTTTTGCAGAGGGCAGTTGAGAGTCAACCACATTGGTGTGGTTCTGAAGTCAAACATAGGCCAGACCAAGTGTTAATGACAAATGCTAAGACTGTCACACTACTTTCTGCACCCTCTCTTTTCCTTCTATATGAATGGTATGCTTCGTCTGTATAGCGCGCAACAAATGTGATGGAATACTCCCCACTTGCCTGGATGGGTGCAGCTCCAACAACACTCAAAAAGCTTGACAATATCCAGGACAAAGCAGCCCGCTTGATTGGCACCACATCTGCAAACATTCACTCCCTTCACCACCGACGCTCTGGAGCAGCAGTGTGTACTATCTACAAGATGCACTGCAGCAATTCACCAAAGATCCTTAGACAGCATCTTCCAAACTCATGATCACTTCCATCTAGAATGACAAGGGTAGCAGATACATGGGAAGACCACCACCTGCAATTTCCTCTCCAAGCCACTCACCGTCCTGACTTGGAAATATATCGCTGTTCCTTCGCAGTCGCTGGTTCAAAATCCTGGAATTCCCTCCGTAATGGCATTGTGGGTCAACCCACAGCACATGGACTGCAGCGATTCAAGAAGGCAGCTCACCACCACCTTCTCAAAGGCAACTAGGGATGGGCAATAAATGCTGGCCAGCCAGCGACACCCATGTCCCATAAAAAAAAACAATACTTTTCACTGTATACTAATACGTGTGACAATAATAAATCAAATCAAATCAAATCAAATCAAAAAATTCCTTCCGTAAAGGACATTTGTGAACCACTTAGGTTTTCGCAACCATTGATGATAGTTTTATGCTCACCATCACTATATTCCAGAACTATGGATTGATTTTAAATTCCAGTGACTGCAATTGTAGGATTTGAATCCATGTCCCCAGTGCATTACAAAAAACAGAAAATGCTGGAAAAACTCAACCGGTCTGACAGCATCTGTGGAGAGAGAACAGGGCCAACGTTTCAAGTCTGGAGAAGGGTCACCCTGACTCGAAACATTTGCCGGAACTCTGCAACCTCACCCACCACGGAATCAGAACGGGCAAGGGTCCGCCAACGGAACTGTCCGTTGACTTGGGCGGGGATTTCCAGTCTCTCTGGAGCGAGGCTGTAAAAGCCCTCCCGTTGGCTCCATCCTCTCTCCACAGATGCTGTCAGACCGGCTGAGGTTTTCCAGCATTTTCTGCTTTTGCTTCAGATTGCAGCATCCACAGTATGTTGCCTTTAGCCCCAGTCTTTTATCCTGGGCCTCTGAAATGCTAGTTTGTTGCCACTATGCCACTATCCCCACACCCCCATACGCCAATTTGCTAGGCATTACATGCATGACGCTGCACTTTCACAAAGCCTCTCATCCTCCATCAGCATATTCTTCAAAGCGGAGAAAAATGAGTAAGAGATTCATTATTTCGCAAGGTATAAATTCTCTCATGATTATTTTTTTTCATGTGAAAGAGAGCAGCAACCTTGAAATCCTGGCAGGAGATTCAGTAACCAGAGGGCATAGATTTAAGATAATTGGCAAAAGGACTAGGGGGGTGGTGGTGGTGGTGGGGGGGGGGGGGGGGGAGCAGTGATGAGGAGAATGTCTTTCATGCAATGAGTTGTTATGATCTAAAATGCACTGCTTGAAAAGGAACAACTTCAAAAAAGTTACTGTTTATTGATTTGAAAAGGAAAATGTTGTAGTGCTATGGGAAAGAGCAGGGAATGGGTGCTTACTGGATAGTACAGGCATGATGGGCTGAATGCCCTCCCTTCTGCGCTATAAGATTCTCTGGTTTTCTGTCATGTTTATTGAAAGTCAATTCTTGACTTTCCAGTCTTGTAGGAATCTTAGAATCCCTATTCTGCAAAAGAGGCCACTCGGTCCATTGAGTCTGCACTGACTCTCTGACTGAGTATCTTGCCCAGGCCCTCTTCCCTGCCCTATCCCTGTAATCCCATGCATTTACCATGACTAACCCCCCCTAATCCACATATCTTAGGACACTAAGGGGTAATTTGGCATGACCAATCCACCAAACTAATACTGGTTCCAGTTGTGCCTGATTCTCCCACCTCGCCCACAGCTGGGATTCTCCGGTCCCGCTGCAGTGAACGGAAATTTGGCTGAGCAGCGGTGTCAGGGCATGAACAGTCGGAGAAGCCCAGCTGTGGTCGAGGTTGCTGTTTCTTATGGTGAGGAATTGGGTGGTGCAAAAATAAGTTAACCTCAAAGATTACAAAGACATGTCCACCTGCCTTTAGCTAGACGCAGCAAGACAGCACAAGGTACGGGGCACCACTCGATTCAGCAGCAATCGGAGAAAATGTTAGTGCCCATTGTTGGGAAGCAGGATTTTAGTGGAAGACCATTGCCTCACCCTGCCTGCCTTTCACTCATCACCCCTGGCACAACCTCAGTGAAGGGACGCTCCTTTAAAACTGAGATGAGAAGGAATTTCTTCAGCCAGAGAGTGGTGAATCTGTGGAACTGATTATCACAGAGGCTGTGGAGGCCAGATCATTGAGTGTCTTTAAGACAGAGATAGATAGGTTCTTGATCAATAATGGGATCAAAGGTTATGGGGAAAAAGCAGGAGAATGGGGATGAGAATCATATCAGCCATGATTGAATGGCGGAGCAGACTCAAGGGGCCGAATGGCCTAATTCTGCTTCTATTTCTTATGGTCTTATGGTCTATTTCCCCATGATGGAACATATCAGTAGTGCTAGATGTTGGAAGGGTTTCACCTGTAAGATCCTCTTGATCTCATTTATGTTCTGGATGAAGACGCCTTGATGGGCCATTGGCTAACTGATCACCTCCATCATCATGCTTGCTCCCGTCTCCAATCCTGGCCCAGAAATAAGCTGTTGTAAATGTATCTGAGAAAGAAAAGAAACAAGTTATTCATCCACATCATAAATCCACCCTTTCTTTTTAACAAGCTGGAAAGAGCAAATGATAATAACCTAAGGGAAGCATGCGACCCTTTTGTCAAACTAGCATCTATTTTAAGTGATCTTAATATCAAAGGATTGCACATATGCATGAATAAAGTGGAAGAGACTCATTAATTTTAATGAACTTTCATTGAAAGAGCAGTGACTATGTCTGCGCCCTTGTGGCTATATCAGCGTCTGATGTGAAGATGAGTGAGACACTGTCTGGTTTATGAATTAAACAGATGGCTGTAGACTTGGATCTTTTCTGACTAATGCAGGTCACTCCAGTCCCTGGAGTTCAACAAGTAGAGTGTGTTTTTGAGATGTTTTAGTCTCAGTGCTGCTGTTGTCTTGCCCTGTTTTTTTGAGTCCCTCCCGATTAATTCATAGGTTATGAGGAATGCTGACAAGGGCAACATTTATTGCCCATTCCTAGTTGCCCTTGAGAAGGTGGTAATAGAGTCATAGAGGTTTACAGCATGGAAACAGGCCCATCAGCCCAACTTGTCCATGCCGCCCGGTTTTTACCACTAAGCTCGTCCCAATTGCCAGCATTTGGCCCATATCCCTCTATATCCAGCTTCCCCAAGTAGCTGTCTAAATGCTTTTTAAAAGACAAAATTGTACCTTCCTCTACCAATGCCTCTGACAGCTTGTTCCAGACACTCACCAATATAATAGAAACATAGAAAAACATAGAAAAACTACAGCAGAAAACAGGCCCTTCGGCCCCACAAGTTGTGCCGAACATATTCCTACCTTTTAGGCCTACCTATAACCCTCCATCCTATTAAGTCCCATGTACTCATCCAGGAGTCTCTTAAAATACCCTATTGAGTTTGCCTCCACCACCACTGACGGCAGCCGATTCCACTCGCCCACCACCCTCTGCACCCTTTCAAACTTTTCCACATCCTTCCTGTAATGAGGCGACCAGAACTGAGCATAGTACTCCAAGTGGGGTCTGACGAGGGTCTTATATAGCTGCATCATTATCCGCGGACTCCTAAACTCAATCCCTCGATTGATAAAGGCCAGCACACCATACGCCTTCTTAACCACCTCCTCCACCTGCGGGGCCGATTTTAGAGTCCTATGGACCCGGACCCCAAGGTCCTTCTGATCCTCGACAGTACTAAGAGTCTTTCCCTTTATATTGTACTCCTTCATCCCATTTGACCTACCAAAATGGACCACTACGCATTTATCTGGGTGGAAGTCCATCTGAAATGAACAACCTTCACCTTAAACTGCTGCAAGTATTCCTTCAGAGCTGTTTTTTTATTCATTCATGGGACATGGGCGTTGCTGGCCAGCATTTATTACCCATCCCTAGTTGCCCTTGTTCAGAGGACAGTTGGGAGTCAACCACATTGCTGTGGCTCTGGAGTCACATGTAGGCCAGACCAGGTAAGGACGGCAGATTTCCTTCCCTGAAGGACATTAGTGAACCAGATGGGTTTTTCCAATAATGGTTTCTTGTTCATCAGTAGATTCTTAATTCCAGATATTTTTTATTGAATTCAAGTTTCACCATCTGCCGTGGCTGGATTCGAACCCGGGTCCCCAGAACATTAGCTGAATTTCTAGATAATGCCACAAGGCTATTGTCTGGGTAGGGAGCTCCAGGATTTTGATCCAGCTACTGTGAAGGACCACTGATATTGTTCCAGGCTGGGATGATGTGAGATTGGGGGTGATTCCGTGCATGTGCTACCTTGTCCTTCTAGGTGGTAGAGGCCATGTGGTTGGGAGGTGCTTCCACAGAAGTCTTGGCAAACTGCTATGTATCTTTGTAGACGCTATACACTAAAATGGTGAGGAAGTGGATGTGTAAGGTCGTGGATGGGCTGCTAATCAAGTGGACTGCTTTGTTGTGGATAATGTCAATCTTCTTGAATATTGTTTAAAACTACACCCTTCTCTGTTCTCTGCCAGATGCTGGCCAGATGTGTAGTCAATGGATTCAGTGGTGGCTCCGAAGACCCATGGAAAAGTACCGCTGTTAGAATGGGTAAAACTGGTAGGTTACGGACAAAAGAATTGCTGATGATGTAATGATGTATGTGACAGACTTCATCAGGAACACGAAGGGTATTTATTAACAAGAAAAACTGTATGGAGGCTAGCAGCCCCCCCATGCTCCCACCCTGGCTGCCCTTGAGCAGCCCACTGGCTGCCCCAGTCCCTACCTGTCTTCTACATGTCCACTAAATGTCTTCTGCCTAAGGGAGAGCACCACCCACTTAGGTGATTACCCTTCTCATCCGAATTGATCCCTCAAGCCAGGTGACCCTCTTCTGCTGTGCTACCCTTAAAGGGACAATCAGAACAATCGCCACATCCCTTCCCTTTTAACTGTTTTATGCAATCTTCAATAATCAAGTTACTCAGTCCCAAATCTAACAAAATAAGTTGGACAATTATAATTTGAGTCTTTGAGGGGTTTTTCTGTTTCCTGTGGAGCGGTTTAATTCTGAAGTCTGAGATACTTCCACATTAACAGGAACTACAATAACGGATACCTCCCCTGATGCAGGCAGTTCGTTACCACTTGCTTCCATGGAGACATCAGCTATGTCTGTAACAGGCTGATCAGGTACTTCAGTGTTTAAAAATTTGAAAACATTTCTTGACGGCAACACTGATGGCTGGAGCATCTCTCTGTTCCTCCAGTGATCCACATGTTTCCGAATGATCCATCCCTCCATGCCTACTGGGTACAACAGGCGTCTGGTCACAGAGACAATAATTCCAGGGATCTAACTTGATCCACTACCAAAGTTTCAACCCGACTTGGGTCTTTGGCTGTGTGGAGTCTGCATGTTCTCTCCCGCATGTCTGCGTGAGTTTCCTCCAGGTGCTCCGGTTTCCTCCCACAGTCCAAAGATGTGCAGGTTAAGCGAATTGGCCAAGCTAAATTCTCCCTCAGTGTAACCAAACAGGTGCCAGAGTGTGGCGACTAAGGGATATTCACAATAACTTCATTGCGGTGTGAATGTAAGCCTACTTGTGAAACTAATAAATAAACTTAAAAAAAATATTTGGCACCATGTCTCATTATATACTTAATGTGGGTTTTTATTGTTGCAGTGGTGATGATTTATTGATAAGGTCTTGTCTATTTTAAATATAAAAGCTTTATCAGTAGGTTTTAACTATGTACAATTCCCAATATTGTCTTGATAGAGCTCTTCCATGCAGGCTTGCTGCTTTTCCAGTCGCATGGCCTATACAACACTCCGGTTCTGGCACGTCATCCCAGTCTCTTTCTCTGTCTGAATGTTTTTACCTCTTCAGTTAATCTCTCATTGTCAAGATTTCCCTCTTCAAGCTCTTCCTCTCCCGATTCAATTCTTCACTGTACTTATTCTTATTTCCCAGATGCTTTTTCATAGAGTTTAGCTTATTTAACATATTCTCATTTTAACTTCATTTTGTCAATTTCTTTTTTCAAGTTTGCTGTCAGTCATTTTATCTTGTTGTTCTATTGTCTTTCCTCGAGCTTTAATTCTTGTTGCTGATTCCTCTTTATTTTCACTAGTTCCTAGTTTCTTTTGAATTCTTTAATTTCTGTATTTCTTCCGAGGTGAATCCATCATGTCCTTACTGGACATATACATTTCACAAATGAACCTTCATTTCTGCTTGTCTTAACTTCAACTAAACCCTTTTTGGCTTCACTGTTTTTCAGGTCTGTGTCCATCTGGGATCTTCTGTTGACTCTCCCCTGAAGCCTTCATTATCTATGGACCTTTATTGAAGTTGCCGTCCGTATCTTCTGGCGATTGCTGCTTTAAATGCATTGCCGCTTTAAATGTATTACTACTTTAAACACGTCGGCTGAAATTTTACCCTCCCGCTCGCCACGGGAATTAGAGCGGGCGAGGAACGGACCCAGGAAAAGGTCCGTTGACCTCGGGTGGGATTTTACGGTTTCGGGACGAGCGAAGCTGTAAAATCCCACCAATAACCTCTTTAAATACATTACCACTTTAAGACTGTCACTTTTTTTAACAGTCAGCATTGTCAGTTCTCTCCATGTGCTTTTCTCGCACTTTTGAAGTTTTGGTGCGAAAATGGCAAGTCCTCCTTTGAACTTTTAAACCTCTCCGTTTTACTAACAGAACGCTCTCTCAGCGACCCCTCAGCTTTTTTATCCTCTGGCCATTTGGAGAATGTGTGGTACACCACTGTTATGTTCTGATAACCACTGTTATGTTCTGATGACTGGGCGCACCCCTACTGGTGCTGCCTGAGGCTTCTCCCCTGTCCACTAGGGTATAAAGGTGGCTGCTCCTCCCCTTCGCCTCATTCTGGTCCGGTCCCTCAGTTAGAGTTTACTGTAGAGTTAGTTCCCTTTTATAGTTAATAAAAGCCTATTATTCCAGATTCCATCTCTGGGTGTTGATAGTGCATCAGAATGTTCCTCTCTTTCTTTGAAGATTTTTTCTGTCAATTTCACTGCAAGATCCAATGCTCTTGAGGTCCAAGGAGAAGATCCCCAAACTTTTTAATTTATCTTCTAAACAGGTTGAGGACTTCTTTTTAAAACGTCGGAACTTGCTGCCTGCAGTTTCTCACTGTTCTGTTTTTTCTTTGCTTTCTTTTTGAGCAAAAAACTTGCAGCAACTCTTTGTCCTTTTGTTTAAACTTAAGTCCCACTTTTCCTTAATCACAAAATCACAGCTCTTGCTTCTGAGAGTTATTTTCTCTTCATTTCTTTTTCTGGATATTTCTAAACTTCTGACTGTACCATCCAATTCAGGTTTGCTCTGTGTCTGTCCCAGTGGATCTGGCAATATCTCAACATCTCACTATGCACACATCTCGGGCCACAGGCAGTGTCCTCAGAATCCATCCTAACCTTGTCGCCAACGTAATGATGCATGCTACGGACTTTGCCAGGAACACTAAGGATATTTATTAATACGGAAAAACTGTACAGAGGCCAGCAGCCACTGTTCCCCGCCCTCCCTGCCTGCCCCACACCCCCAGCTGCTACCCTGGAGCAGCCCACTGGCTTCCCCAGTACCTACATGTCTTCTCGATGTCTTCTTCCTCAGGGAGGGCTCCAGCCCCAGGGGTGATTACCCACTCATGTCCTAATTGGTCGCCCAAATCAGGTGACACTATTCTGCTGTGTTACCCTTAAAGAGACAATTACCACAATGATTTTCTGCGCTATGCTCAGTGGTGGACTCTGAGTCAGAAGGTTACAGCTAAAAATTGCATTCCAGTGGCAAGCTCAAAAATCTAAGCTCCAGCGTAGTATAGACGGAGTGCTGCACTGTTGAAGGTCTTGTCTTTTGGCTGAGATGTCAAACCAAGGGCATGAACAGAACTTTCCAGTCACACATGCCCCAAGACTGGAAAATCCCGCACAAGGTCAATGGACCTTCCCATGCTCTGCCCCCACCCGGAATGATTCCCGTGGCGGGCGGGACGGGAAAATTCCGTCCTCTGTCAAGTGGATGTAAAAGATCCCCAGACACTATTTGAAACAATAACTGGGAGATTATTTCCCCAGTGTCCTGGTATAATATTTACCTGTCAACTAATATAACAAATAGGTTATCTGATCATTATATCGTTGCTGCTTTTGTCACCTTGCTGTGCGCAAATTGGCAGCCACATTCAGTGCATTACAGCAGTGGCTTCATTTCAAAAAAGTAAGGCATAGTTTAAGATTGTGAAAGGTGCTCTGTGAGTCTTTCTTTCTTGGCCAGTTTTAGAGTCAGCTTTGAATTGAAAGGTTTCCAGTTGAGGGCCTCAGTTACGAACATGCAGCCTGGAGAGTAGGGTGACAAGAGCTGGGCTCAGGAAAATGAAGTAGAACGTAAACTAATTTTACAGTTAGTTTAATGGGAGATCCAAGGAAGGCAACAACTTTCAGCTTCAGATTTTTTAATTAAGGTCAGTATTGTTTAATTTAACGGTCAGTGACTCAGTGGAGTTGATGATATTTAAAGGTTCGCAATGTCAATACCCTGATGTTATTAATTTTCATAATTTGATGTTAATTTGAAATGAACCTAGTGTTTGGAACCGCAGAAGTCAGTCACTCACAGCACGTTGGTCCTCCTGTGATTTTGTGATAAAATAGTAGGTTGTAATCTCTTAGTTTGTGCTCAAATCTTTGAAAACCAGGGCTGAAAATGTTGTGCAAGATATTCCAGCTCTACAGGTGCAACTATGCTGGATTTTCTAACCAGAGGAAATTCCTGTCTTATCATGGGTTTGGTTTCTGGGGGTTTGTCTAAGAATACGACTGTAGGCTGTTATTCATAAAAAAACATTCCTGCAAACTTTCAGATAAAATCTACATCTCAATGCGATACACAAGGTTCCACTTCTGTTTCCCACTATTTTGGGCAGCACGGTGGCACAGTGGTTAGCACTGCTGTCTCATTTTGGAAGGAATAATAGTAAAATGGACTATTATTTAAACGGTGAAAAATTACAACATGCTACTGTGCAGAGGGACCTGGGGGTCCTTGTGCATGAATCACAAAAACTCAGTTTGCTGGTGCAGCAGGTAATCAAGAAGGCAAATGGAATGTTGGCCTTTATCGCGAGAGGGATGGAGTATAAAAGCAGGGAGGTCATGCTGCAACTGTACAGGGCACTGGTGGGGCTGCACCTAGAGTACTGTGTACAATTTTGGTCCCCTTATTTAAGAAAGGATATATTAGCTTTGGAGGGGGTGCAGAGAAGGTTCACCAGGTTGATTCCGCTGATGAGGGGGTTAGCTTATGAGGAGGGATTGAGTAGACGGGTCCTGTACTCATTGGAGTTTAGAAGGTTGAGGGGAGATCTTATAGAGACATATAAGATAATGAAGGGGCTGGACAGGGTAGAAGCAGCGAGGTTATTTCCACTTACAATGGAAACAAGAACTAGGGGGCATAGCCTCAAAATACGGGGGAGTCAATTTAGAACAGAGTTGAGGAGGAACTCCTTCTCCCAGAGGGTAGTGAATCTTTGGAATTCTCTGCCCAATGAAGCAGTAGAGGCTACCTCGTTAAATGTGTTTAAGTCACAGATAGATAGATTTTTAACCATTAAGGGAATTAAGGGTTATGGGGAGCGGGCGGGTAGGTGGAACTGAACCCACTATCAGATCAGTCATGATCTTATTGAATGGCGGAGCAGGCTTGAGGGGCTAGGTGGCCTACTCCTGCTCCTATTTCTTATGTTCTTATGTTCTCACAGCACCAGGGACCCAGGTTCAATTCCCAGCTTGAGTCACTGTCAGTGCGGCGCCTGCACGTTCTCCCCGTATCTGCGTGGGCTTCCTCCGGGTGCTCCGGTTTCCTCTCACAGTCTAAAAGACGTGCTGGTTAGATGCATTGGCCATGCTAAATTCTCTCTCAGTGTGCCCGAACAGGCACCGGAGTGTGGCGACTTAGGGATTTTCACAGTAACTTCATTGCAGTGTTAATGCAAGCCTACTTGTGAGACTAATAAACTAAAAAATTCTCCCCGTGTCTGTGTGGGTTTCCTCCAGATGCTCCTCCAGGTTTCCTTCCACAGTCCAAAGATGTGCAGGTTAGGTTGATTGGCCTTGCTAAATTAACCCTAGTGTCAGGGGAATTAGCAGCCTAAATATAAGGAGTTACGGGAATAGGGCCTGGGTGGATTTGTGGTCAGCACAGATTTGATGGGCCAAATGGCCTCCTTCTGCACTGTAGGGATTCTATGAATATGTCCAGGTTGCCATTGGTCTCCTTCCCAATGATAATGAGGCGCTTTGGTTCCTTCTGATATTGCCTTCGTCTGTCTCAATTCTGTAAGATCTCGGTTGTGAAGCTCTTTCTAGGACAAAGCTTTCTTTCTGTTGACCTTGTATCCGCCTTCTTCCCAAGATGTAGCACTTTGAAATCTTGTGCTCTGCAACTTGAGTTGTAATTATAAGCTTGAATGTCTCTCTTTTGTTCCTCATGTTTCCTAACTCTCTCATAATCATCTAGGGTTATATTAGATTGTAGCTTTTCTTGTAAAGTTCTGTGCGCAGCTCTCTTCCCACCAATATTTCTGGATTACATTATTGACATGGTGCTCATGGAATTCCACACCTTGGGGTGTTAAGGTCCATTTCAAAAAGGAACTCTTGGAAGATGGCAGCAAAAAGCAAAATGCTAGACTTTAATCAACGTTAATTCTGTCAAGACAATGGGAACTGTAGCCGGCCAAACATTTAGAACCCCCTCTGGAGGATGAAATAAGTCCTTCTCCTGTTGGGTTTGAATATCCTGAAATGTGTCAAAGGTTCCTGAGATGAAAGATCAAAAATGTGATTACTTGTTCGACAACAACGACAGCACATTAATCATTTTTTTTCTTGGAATATACAGACAGGAGGTTTCATGTTGAGAATATTTCTTTTAATGATGCAATGACTGATATTGTGTAATCTGATAACTACAAAACATCTGGAGCAATAACCAATGACAATGATGAAAGTATATCCTTTAAACTCAAATAAATCTATTCCATGGCCTTGTGAGGAATGTAGATGGCGCAAGCAGCTCGCTCTGGCTTTGTTCTGCACATGTCAGGCATTTTGTGATTATTTCTTCAATGGAGTGCCTGATGTCTCGTTACCAAATTGACTGGGCTCTTGCTCTGCATTTCACTACTCCCAAGTGACCTTGGCGGACTTGCTGTAAAATGTCTAGTTGATGTGATTTTAGATTATTAACCCATCTTTGATAACTAAGAACTCATCGATGATGGTAAAATGGAATCTTTGCTCAAAACTTTATTGGAGTACGAGATTACTTGGATTTTGGGATGACCATCTAATCTGGTAATACCATTTTATTTAGATGTACTCGTTATCCTGCTGTTGTGCGAGTTTAACCTCTCGTACTCGTTTCTCAGTGGCGAGTAACTGTTTTGTGACGAGAGAGGTATTTGCTTCAATTTCCTCAATAAAATTTAAATCTATCAATTGTACACCTTTCATTGAAATTCTTCACAATGCACCTGGCACATTCCCTGGATGTACTCAGAAACTGAATTGTATCTCATGAATCTCAATCGAAAATGTTGAACTCTTGGTGGCATTTTTGCAACTTCCTTTCAGTTAAAGAGCTCAAAGGTTTGTATTCAGTTTCAATTTTAAACCTTAATCCGATGACAAAATCAGATAGCCTCTCACAGGCCCATGCGGCTGCTCATGCTTCTTTCTCAATGGTTGCAAATCTCATCTCTGCATCCATAGGAGATCTTGAGGCATGATAACTGGTCTTCTTTGTCCATGTTTTTGAATTTGTAACAGCACTGTTCCTATCCTGTAGGTGATGTGCCCATTTGTACAATTGTTGGCAACTCTTTGTTGGAGTTGTGAGAATATGTATTTAAGGGAGAAAACCCATGACATCACTGGCCGTATAAGGAGGAGTGAGAGTCCCTTCGGAGTCCCACTTAGATTCGGAGCCATACTCTGGGCATACAACCCCAATTGTTTGCGCACTCACTAGAACACCCGGAAGGAGGGGTCTGCCTGCACCTCGGAAATTCCCAGCTTTTCCACAAGGCATGTGGCAGAAAGGGCTAGTGGCATCAGCAAGGTACTGGAGCAAAAGCTTGATGCAGCTAAACAGAGCCTTGCACTGATCCAACAAACTGTACACCAAGGGTCCTATTTTACCATATTCATTCTAAGTTCTGGGTGGACTTGAAACTGGGAGTGTTTCAGATCTGACTTTTAAACCCGTTCTCAGGTGCCCCCAAATGCACTCTGTCTGAAAAAATAGCAGCGGTTCTGAATTGCACTGCAGAAGCCTGTGGGTGGGGCTTAAAGCGCCCGAAACGCTGCAGCTCCGATCAGTGCCTCCAACTGCGCATGCGCAGAAAAAAAATAGAAAAACGTTCCCCTGCCACACCGCTCCCAGGCCGGATCATGCCTTCACCCGGACCCCCATAGACATTGCCCCATCCCCACAACATAACTGACCCTCTTATCCTCCCCACCCCCCAGCTAACAAGACCAATCGCAGCCCTCTGTCCCCCTTCCCTCCCACCGATCACACGCAGCGTGGCAGCGGACCCCCTTCCCCCTCACTGAGCAGAAGCAGAGTGGCAGCGGACCCCCCCATCCCCCCCCCACTAATCTGAGCGGAGCCATCTGACCCACCTCCCTCCCTCCCACCACCGATCTGAATGGAGCCATTTGATCCACCTCCCTCCCTCCCACCACCGATCTGAGTGGAGCCATCTGACCCACCTCCCTCCCCGTCCCATCGATCTGAGTCAGAGAGCTGCTAGAAGCTCGGAATGTACCTCCTCAGAAGCTGGAGTGCCCAAATTGGACCTTTGCAGACCATATCTGTTTTGCGCCGAATCTGAATAGGCGAATGTGATAGTAAAGGGGGAAGTGCCGGTAAATTTGGGTGTGCAGCCCATTACGTAATTTTAAATGCATGCAAATACATTTAAATTGACATCGCGTCCGTTTAGGGCAAGGCCCCAACGGTGGCCATTTTTGGCCCTTGGTAAAGGGGGAACCGATGTGGAGGCAGGCGCGGATCACACTACTCGCCTTACGCCTGACTTTACCAAGTTTTGGCACCCAAAAATGGGCACAACACGATGGTAAAATTGGGCCCAATGTGTACCTTCAGGGAATAGGAGTGACCATCCGGTATCCAGTCAGAAACATGTATGTGAGGTGACTGATTGAGCAGGAAATGATAATGATCTGCATGATGAGATGAAGAGTGGTTTCATATTGTCAATCTCGTGGAAGACATCAATGCCATAACACCGTCTGAAGTGTTTGCCAAGATTTGCATTATCTGCCCTAGAAAAGTTGGTAACTATATGTTATTGGTCAATCCCACTGGGTGTCACAAATGCTCTACATCGTGTACACTAAAGGCCCAACATGATCTGTCTGACATCACAATCTCAGAAAATACTCATGTTTCAGTTCATGACCTAACACTGAAATATCCAGAATGTTTCAGCAAAATTGGCAACTTCAAGCGAGCTGCAACATTACACTTGTACACTTGCATTCAAGCCATCAAATCCATTGAATGCCTACAGTGTAGAAGGTGGTCATTTGGACCATCAAGTCTACACCGACTCTCCCTCCGACAGAGTAACACATCCAGGCCCTATCCCCACAACACCACACATTTACCATGGCTAATCCCCCTAACCTACACATTTGGGACACTAAGGGAGAATTTAGCATGGCCAATCCACCTAACCTACACATCTTTGGATTGTGGGAGGAAACTGGAGCACCGGAGGAAACCCACGCAGACATGAGGAGAATATGCAAACTCCTCACAGACAGTGACCCAGGCCGTGAATCGAACCCGGGTCCCTGGCGCTGTGAGGCAGCAATGTTAACCACTGTGCCACCATACCCCCCCATGACTAATCCACCTAAGCTGCAATGAAGTTACTGAGAAAATCCCCTAGTCACCACACTCCAATGCCTGTTCAAGTATACTGAAGGAGAATTTAGCACAGCCAATGCACCTAACCAACAAATCTTTCAAACTGTGGGAGGAAACCGGAGCACCCGGAGGAAACCCTCACAGACACGGGGAGAACTTGCAGACCCCCCCAAAGTCAGTCACCCAAGCTGGGAATTGAACCAGGGTACCTGACGCTGTGAGGCGGCAGTACTAACCACTGTGCCACCGTGCTGCCCCCATATGTAATATAATGTAAAAATATGTAATAAAATGGGATGGATTATTAAAAATATGCCTCAGTCCACAACTTTGAAGTGCAGCTTTGAAACATTGTCATGACAACATACCCATATTAGAAGAATTAAATCCAAAATCTGTAACTGCAAAATTCTTCTCGATGCTAGATGCTAGTCATGGATACTAGTCAGTACATTTCGCAGAGAAGTTTGAAGAACTAACTGCATATTATACTCCATTCGGATGATAATGCTTTTGACTTATGTTGCGTGTGGACAAATGCTTGACAGAGCAAGGGTTACGATGGGACTGGAGAATACCACCACTCACGGTATGATGTTTGGTGTAACATGGTAAAAAACACGGAGAACAGTTCTTTGGAATATCTAGGGTTCAGAAGCAATTCCAAATGTTACCCTGTTAAAACAATAAGACCGAATAGAGTGATGAAGGTAATTAATAGTCTCGATTAAAAGTGAAATATTGCAGATGCTGGAAATCTGAAACAAAAACAGAAAATGCTGGAAAAACACAGCGGGTCTGACAGCTGAGCTTTTCCAGCATTTTCTGTTTTTGTAACAATCTTGATTCATTGTCGTGTAGCAATTGCCAGAAGCCGCTGTTCGCATCCAATTTGTGAAAAAGAGTGTTTTTTGCCAACTTGGCAAGACTTTCATCCACTAATGCCATTGGCTGGATCTTGCACTCCACTGATATATTTAATTGAGTCACATCTACACAGGTTGTGAAAGAACCATTAGGCTTGGTACTGTGACCATTCCTGAACACTTCCTCGGTATGATTACTGGAGAGAGTTTTCCTTGTGTTGTAATGTGTTCAGTCTCACGAGAGTGTGTGAGGGACATTCCCTTGAGTGAAGAGACATAAAGGGCTGGATTTTCCGATCGTTCCCAACGGTTGGCTCTACAGGTTCTGCCGACGGCAACTCCCTACCATGGGTTCCCTGGCAACAGAGAATGTGAACAACATGAAACCCCATTGTCAACGGTGGGACCAGAAGATCACACTGCAGGCCAATGGTGAGCCAGCTCCACCGCAGCAAAACATGCCATGTTGGGGGTGAGGGGAAGGGGGTGGGAGTGGGGTGGTCATGAAGGGTGGGTGGCAGAAGATCCCACTTACAGGCTTAGCATCCACCTTTAAGGTTATGTGATATTCTGTTTTCAGATTTCCTAAGCCAGAAAGTAAGGATGGCTATTCATTCTGGGGAGGCGATGGCCAAGTGGTATTATCACTGGACTATTAATCCAGAAACTCAGCTAATGTTCTGAGGACCAGGGTTCGAATCTCGCCATGACAGATGGTGGAATTTGAATTCAGTTTTTAAAAATCTGGAATTAAGAATCTACTGATGACCATGAAACCATTGTCGATTGTCAGAAAAACCCACCTGGTTCACTAATGCCCTTTAGGAAAGGAAATCTGCCGTCCTTACCCAGTCTGGCCTACATGTGACTCCAGAGCCACAGCAATGTGGTTGACTCTCAACTGCCCTCTGAAATGGCCTAGCAAGCCACTCAGTTTCAAGGGCAACTAACGGTAGACAATAAATGCTGGCCAGCCTGTGATGCCCATGTCCCACGAATGAATTAAAAAAAAGTCTGAATACATCACTAGATTGCTCATCAGCAATTTCATCAACCTTGTAAATGAGCCTCAGCTGCAAACATGTCCTTCTGTTCAGCAATGATGACTTCAATTGCTTAAACAAAGAGTTTGTGTCTTTATATGCCCTGTTTGTGAACAGAATTCCCACTCACCTGAAGAAAGGGCTTGGAGCTCCGAAAGCTTGTGTGGCTTTTGCTACCAAATAAACCTGTTGGACTTTAACCTGGTGTTGTTAAACTTCTTACTGTGTTTACCCCAGTCCAACGCCGGCATCTCCACATCATGACTTCTTATCACACAGGGAATTCCACATTTTTTAAATCTTTACATCTCAATCCTTCTGAGTATTGGCCGAATACTTTCAGTTTTGTCCCTACTAGACCTTGCAACTGGATAGAGGATGGCTGTAGTGTGATATTTTTAAGCCATATTACTTCATCAGATAATAATGAAACACCTGCTCCAGTAACTAGATTGAGTTCTGCTGGTGACCATCAACTTCTAATTTAATGCTTCAATTGTCATTTTCTACTTCCTTGACTTCTCCCAAGAAGGTTATTTACTTTTTCTGTGGCTCTTACATTTCTTGGATTTGACTCAGTTTAGTAATTTTCTCTTTCTTCTGATGAGCTATTGGTACTGCAGCCAATTTTACAACATCTCGCAGTTGCAGCTCAATGCTCACCTTGCTGGGTATACTTCCCGCTTATACAGGGCTTTCCTGCCTCACTGAGAACATTTCAAGATGTAGGTTGCCCCACTTTTTCCCAATTTTGTGGGCTTTTACTTCACCACATTTTCTCTTTTTTGTCTGACAGACTGAATTTCTTCAGAATTTTGTTGTTTCCAAGACATGTCTCTTTCCCAATGAACGACTGTCCTGTTTAGTTTCCTAACCTTGATTTGTCATACTGTTTTTACTGTCTTTGTGAGAATTGAAACTTCATCTGAAAGTGCTTCATCCCAGATATCTACCACTGTATGGTCGCATATTAATTCAATTCTGAGGATCCCAAGGTTATAATTTTCTGTGAATCTGTATAGGTCATTTATCGATGAATCCATGGATTTACCCAGTTTTTGCCTCCTCTAATTAATTGTCTCTGGCTCAATGATCAAATTGTTTAGAAAATTGAAATATGAATTGATTGCCATGACGCCTTCCTCATATGAGCTTGAAGACTCACCGACACCCTGTCTTGCAATAACGTTGTCTATTATGGCCCCTACTATGTACAGAAAAGTGCTGACCTGATCCTTCTGGTCCTTCTTATGCAAAACTGAACCTTGAGAATCTCTTCCCCCAATTCTCCCAGTGTCGCATCCATGGTAAACCTTCAGTGCTTTGGAACAGTTCTGGGAGTGGCAATGTAGACTCCATTCTTACCCTAAATCTGTGTCCGTTGTTGCTTCAAATGTTTGGTTTATAGGCTGTGATCCAAACTCACTGCTGCTGGGACTTTGCATCTGCTGTACTCATTATGCTTTGTTCTCAGTTAGGTTTTCAATCTATTTGTATTTGATGAAGGAACAGTGCTCTGAAGGCTCGTGATTCCAGATAAACCTGTTGGACTTTAACCTGGTGTTGTGAGACTTCTTACTGTGCTTACCCCAGTCCAACGCCGGCATCTCCACATCATATTTCCTTCTTGTCCTTTTTACAAGTGATTGTGGGTCCTTCAGGTCTGAAGCCTTCACTTTGCGGTTTGCTTGTTGGCCTAATGAATATTTACTCCTTATCAAATATAACTGAAGTAGATTGTGTTGTTAATATCTGACTATCTAGTCCATTTCTGTGTTTTCTACATTACAACAGTGACCACACTATAAAAAGTGGTTCATTAGCTGTAAAGAACTACAAGGCACTGTATAAAATTAAGTCTTTTTGTCTTTCGTCCATTCAAATATTTTTATTCATTCGTGGGACATGTCGCGTCGCTGGCTGGGCCAGCATTAATTGCCCATCCCTCATTGCCCTGAGAGGGCAGTTGAGAGTCAACCACGTTGCTGTGGCTCTGGAGTCACAACATAACAATCCTTCGCAGTCGCTGGGTCAAAATCCTTCAATTCCCTCCCTTACGGCATTGTAGGTCCACCCACAGCACGTGGACTGCAGCGATTCAAGAAGGCAGCTCACCACCACCTTCTCAAGAGCAACGAAGGATGGGCAATAAATGCTGGCCAACCAGCGACGCCCATGCACCAAGAATGAATAAAAGAAAACTCCCAGAGTGTTGCACCTCCCAATGTGAAAGATTTCTGTAATTGAGATATGCTGACTTGTTAAATATTCAATTGTCCTGAGCAAGTCAGGACCTATGGATTGAGAGAGTAATCTGACTTTGAAGTCCCAGGAAGACTCAGTGAACACACTTCACATTAAATTTAATCAGATCAAGCTCATTGAATGATCCATTCTCAATGAATGCAACACCACATTTTACAACCACTTATCTCTCATCCTTGCAGAATGAGCTATTGGATTGTCGGCTGTAAGATTGCTACAGTCTTGCGGCAATGTAATTTCCCGTAATACTGCATTGTTATGCATTGTCACAATCAAAGCATAATTGAAGCATTATTCATTGTCTTTGTTTCTCATTGATTTTTGCATCGTACTCCCACTCAATCTAATGTTGCTTCACAGGGCCTCTGCTTCTGCTGCTTTTGAGCAGTGCTTTCTGTTAATTGAGAAAGTGAGAAGGAACAAGGCTCACAATGCGGGGCAGCAGCCAGGCCAAAAGAGGGGATGAAAGGATTAAGTAAATGAGGTAGCAATCCTTCATTGCCTGTGTTTCAAAAGCCCAAAGGTTTTTGAAGAAGTAAAAGACTGAGCGCGATAATAAGCGAGATGACTGCTTGCAAGCTGGGCCCAGCATACCTTCCAATTCTAATCACTGTTGACAAATTCTAGCCATTGGTGACAACAGTCTGTGAAAAATTATGAGTGTGCATGATGTGAGAGTTGGAGCGATATGCGTGTTGGGTGGTGGTTCTTATCCCCAGAGAGTCTCTAGAATGTGTTGCTGGATGGTGTGTTGGCTTTCTGCATTGCCTTCATTGTGAGAGCTGGACTGCACTTTAACTGGAACACAGATCACGTCATCTCAAAGGTAAGTCCCTTAATTGGTAACACTTGATCCAGAATTACAGAATTGTTATCATGCAGAATTGAGTCTGCACCAGCTCTGCAAACGAGCATCATGACTTAGCGACACTCTCTTGCCTTTTCTCCATACCTCTGCACATTGTTTCTGTTCAAGCAATCAATCGTCTGGGCCTGCCCCTCTTTATGACCTCGCCGGGAAAGGTTCTCGCCGGTGCTCCCCATGAACGGGGAGCAGTCGAGTTGGCCTCGCCGGAGGCCACTGAGATCCCCCGGGGAGGTCGAGGACAAGGACTTTGGACAGTGCCAGACTGGCACCTGGGCAATGCCCACTGGGCAGTGCCAGAGGGTGGGGCTAATGGAGGTGGGGCCAGTGGGGGCAGGGCTGATGGGGGAGGGGCTAATGGGGGAGGGGCTTAAGGGCGGGGAGGGCCCACTGCTACTCTGCAGCGATTGGTGGGGGGGAAGGAGGGAGATTTGATTTGATTTGATTTGATTTATTATTGTCACATGTATTAGTATACAGTGAAAAGTATTGTTTCTTGCGCACTATACAGAAAAGCATATCATACATAGAGAAGAAAGGTGAGAGTGCAGAATGTATTGTTGCAGTCATAGCTAGGGTGTAGAGAAAAATCAACTTAATGCGAGGTTGGTCCATTCAAAATTCTGATGGTAGCAGGGAAGAAGCTGTTCTTGAGTTGGTTGGTATGTGATCTCAGACTTTTCTATCTAACGGAAGAAAGTGGAAAAGAGAAAGACTGGGGTGCATTTCCGAGGCAGCGGGAAGTGTAGACAGAGTTAATAGATGGGAGGCTAGTTTGAGTGATGGATTGGGCTACATTCACAACATTTTGTAGTTTCTTGCGGTCTTGGACAGAGCAGGAGCCATATCAAGCTGTGATACATCTGGAAAGAATGCTTTCTATGGTGCATCTGCGAAAGTTGGTGAGAGTCGTAGCTGACATGCCAAATTTCCTTCATCTTCTGAGAAAGTAGAGGCGTGGTGGGGCTTTCTTAACTATAGTGTCAGCATGGGGGAACCAGGACAGGTTGTTAGTGATCTGGACACCTAAAAATGTGAAGTTTTCAACCATTTCTACTTCATTTCCTTTGATGTAGACAAGGGCATGTTCTCCTTTACGCTTCCTGAAGCCGATGACAATCTCCTTCATTTTGTTGTCATTCAGGGAGAGATTATTGTTGTCGTACCAGTTCACCAGATTCTCTATCTCATTCCTGTACTCTATCTCGTCATTGTTTGAGATCTGACCCACTGTGATGGCATCGTCAGCAAACTTGAAAATCGAGTTGGAGGGGAATTTGACCACACAGTCATAGGTGTAGAAGGAGTATAGTAGGGGGCTGAGAACACAGCCTTGTGGGACACCGGTGTTGAGGATGATCATGGAGGAGGTGTTGTTGCCTATCCTTACTAATTGTGGTCTGTGGGTTAGGAAGTTTGAGATCTAGTCGCAGAGAGAGGAGCCGAGGCCCAGGCCACGGAGTTTGGAGATGAGTTTCACAGGAACAATGATGTTGAAGGCTGAGCTGTAGCCAACAAAAAGGAGTCTGACATAGGTGATTTTGTTATCTAGGTGTTCTAGGGTTGAGTGCAGGGCCAGGGAAATGGCGTCTGCTGTGGACCTGTCGCGGCTCTAGGCAAATTGTAGTGGATCCAGATAATCCGGGAGGCTGGAATTGATTCATGCCATGACTAGCCTTTTGAAGTACTTCATAATGATGGATGTCAGAGCCACCGGCCGATAGTCATTAAGGCACGCTGCTTGGCTTTTCTTGGTACTGGGATGATGGTCGTCTTCTTGAAGCAGACAGGGACCTCAGGTTGTTGTAAAGAGGGGTTGAAGATGTCGACGAATACCCCCACCAGCTGATCCACGCAGGATCTGAGTGCTCGTCCAGGTACCCCACCCAGGCCAGTTGCTTTCCGTGGGTTGACTTTCAAGAAGGCTGCTCTGACATCTGCAATGGTGACCCCATATGCAGGTCATCTGAGGCTTCCATGGTGGAGGGCATGCTCTCGCTGACCTCTTGCTCAAAATGGGCGTAGCATCCAAAGAGCTCATCAGGAAGGAGTGTGTTGGAGCCGGGGATTTTACATGCCTTCATCTTGTAGCCTATTTTGTCTTGCAGACCTCGCAATAGTTGGTGGGGGACTATGTGGCTAGCCTGGGATTCTAGCTTGGTCTGGTACTGTCTTTTGGCATCTTTGATGGATCTCCTTCGATCGTATCTGGATTTCTTCTATAGCTCAGAGTCGCCTGACTTGAATGCCTTTGACCTGGACTTCAGCAAGCAGTGGATATCCCTGTTCATCCATGGTTTCCAGTTGAGGAACATGCGGATTTGCTTCTTTGGCATACAGTCTTCTACACACTTACTAATGAAGTCAGTTACTACAGTGGCGTACTCGTTCAGGGTGGTCATACAATTTTTAAATAATGACCAGTCCACTGACTCCAAGCAGTCCCATCGGAGATCATTCGATTCCTCAGACCAACATTGCATGACTTTCTTTGACGGATTCTCCCGCTTTGGTGGGGACTGTATCTCAGGCCGTGGCCCCCCGCAGTTGTCGGGGGGGAGATGCTTCAGGCAACCTGACAGCTCTCTCTTTTCTGTCAAACCCCTGCTACTGCTAATGCGCATGTGCAGTATCAGAGGCCTGCACATATGCACTGCCTCCCTCAGCAGTCTTTCGGGCGTGTTAAGTCCCCCCGCGACCACCCCCCCTTCCCCCACCCCCGCCTCCCAACAGCGGGCAACAGGCTTGCTCAAGGTTTTGCAGTCAGAGTGCATCAGAGGAGTCAGAGACGGATCTGAAACTCTCCCAGTTTCAAGTCTGCCCAGCACTCAGAAACAAAATGGTAAAATCGCTCCCAAAAGGGTCTACCGAGGGATATAGACAGTTAGGTGAGTGGGCTAAAACTTGGCAGATGGAACATATTGTAGGAAAATGTGAAATTTTGCACTATGGTTGGAAGAATAAAGGAATTGAATATTACTTAAATGGAGAAAGACTACAGAAAGCTCAGCACAGAAGGATTTTGGGGTCCTTGTACATAAACCACGAAAAGATAGCATGTAAGCTCAACAGATAATAGGGAAGGCCAATGAATGTTTGCCTTTATTTCAAAGGGAATGGAGTATAAAAATAAGGAAGCCTTGTTAAAACTATACAAGGCACTAGTTAGACCACATCAGGAATACTGTGAAGAGTTTTGGCCCCCTTATCTAAGGAAAGATATATTGGCATTGGAGGCACTCTAGAGAAGATTCACTCGGTTGATCCTAGATATGGAGGGAGTTGCTTATAAGGAGAGGTTGGGTAGGTTGGGCCTGTATTCATTGGAATTTAGAAGAATGAGAGTCGACCTTATTGAGACATATTGTATTCTCAGGGGGCTTGACAGGTGCTGAGAGGTTGTTTCCCCTTGTGGGAGAGTCTAGGACCTGAGGCCATATTCTTAAAATATGAGGTCACCCATTTAAGACAGAGATGAGGAGGAATTTCTTCTCTCAGAGGGTAGAGAATCTGTGGAATTCTTTACCACAAAGGGCTGTAGAGGCTGGGTCATTAAGTCTGTTCAAGGCTGAGATAGGCAGATTTTTAATTGGTAAGGGAATCAAGGGTAATGGAGATAAGGCAGGAAGGTGGAGTTGAGGATAATCATATCAGATCAGTCATGATCTCATTGAATGGCAAAGCAGACTCAAGGGGCCAAATTATCTACTTCTGCTCCTATGTCTTATGGTCTAATGGTCCAAGAATGCAACTCACCACCACTTTGGCAGGAGTAAACAATGGATGGCCAATGAATGCTGGCCTAGCCGGTGATGCCCTTTCGTCTAAATGATTAAAAAATAATTTCTCAACCTCTGTTTTCAGGAGAAAAGATACACAATCTGATCATCCCTTCCTGATAGGTCCAACTCTGCAGTTTCTGCACCATCTTTGTAAATCTTTGTCACACCCTCTCCAATCTCTGTACATCTTTTTTATAATATAGTGGCTAGAATTGTACACAGTACACCAAGAGTGTTTCAAGTCCTGTATAAATTCTCTACTTTTCTATTCTGTCTGTCTCGAAGTAAATCCTGGTATTTGGTTTGATTTTGTCATGGTCATATTCCATGTGTTATGAACAGAAGGAGTTTAATTCAATTAATTTTCACCTCTCATGGCCTCTTCATAAAGATAAACATGTTTTGATTTGCTTATTCTCCCTCTATCAGAGGTGGCACATGTTGCAACCCCTCAATTTTGGTATGATCCAATTTTCTATTCATAACCGCACAGCACCCTTGAGAGAGGATGAACTCAGAGGGTTAGTTTATTTGCACAAACTCAAAACACAGTGGGAAAGTTGCTACACAATCCTCCTGAGCACTTCAGAAAGAGAGGTTATCAATTTAATGCCATTAATTTTTAAATTAGGAAAGTTTTGTGTTTTGTGTAGGTATGATAGTGACTTTTAAGGAGGTCTTGACAAATACGTGAATAGGATGGGAATAGAGTGATATGGTCCCCAGAAGGGTAAGGGGTTTTAGTTCAGTCAGGCAGCATGGTCAGTGCAGGCTTGGAGGGCCAAAGGGCCTGTTCCTGTGCTTTAATTTCCTTTGTTCTTTGTTCTCTGTTCTGAACTCTTCTCGTATTTGCATTGTGACTTAGCCAAGTTGTAGCAAAGAGCAAGAGACAGAAGAGACTTAAATTAGAGTTTGAATATGAGTCTATGTTGAAGAAAATCCACTCTATCCCTCAGTCCCTAACTTGCCAATTTGGATATAATTAAATCTTGAATCTCTCACTGTTCAAACACAAGGCCTCAGATATTTCCAAGCACAGATTTGATGAAGATGAGCCAAAAACTTCCTCTGCATTATAGCATATTAATTTAACTGGAGAATCACATTCTCCCAGCCAAGCACTTGGAATGAATTTCATCACGATTTGTAAAATTGTGATGTTTATAGATTTTATTAATTAATAGGCAATGACTTTATCTAGCAGAAAGTAAACTTCACCAATCAGCAGCATTTCCATTCTGGCTTATTAGACATAGCTGCATCAAAGTCAGAAATACGAAAGCTGAGGCAAACTCTTTAGCAGAGGAGTTTGAAAGCTATGATAATGCTGTTTTTACTCTTTTGTGGAACCTTTTACTTCAAAGAATTAATGCTGTCAGCAAATCAGGTCACTGAAAGTGGCAATGCAGGTGGAGAAGGTAGTCAAGAAGGCGTACGGCATGCTTGCCTTCATCAGCTGGGGTATTGAGTTTAAAAATTGGCAAGTCATGTTGCAGCTTTATAGAACCTTAATTAGGCCACACTTGGAATATAGTGTTCAATTCTGGTCGCCACACTACCAGAAGGATGTGGAGGCTTTGGAGAGGGTACAGAAAGGATTTACCAGGATGTTGCCTGGTATGAAGGGCATTAGCTATGAGGAGAGGTTGGAGAAACTTGGTTTGTTCTCACTGGAACAATGGAGGTTGAGGGGCGACCTGATAGAAGTCTGCAAGATTATGAGGGGCATGGACTAAGTGGGTAGTCAGAAGCTTTTTCCCCAGGATGGAAGAGTCAATTACTAGGGGGCATAGGTTTAAGGTGCGAGGAGTAAGGTTTAAAGGAGATGTACGAGGCAAGTTTTTTATACAGAGGGTGGTGGGTGCCTGGAAATTACTACTGGGGAGGTAGTGGAAGCAGATACGATAGTGACTTTTAGGGGGCATGAATAGGATGGGAGTGGAGGGATATGGTCCCCGGAAGGGTAGGGGGTTTTAGTTCAGATGGGCAGCATGGTCGGTGTAGGCTTGGAGGGCCGAAGGGCCTGTTCCAGTGCTGTAATCTTCTTTGTTCTTTGTTCAAATTTTTGCAAGATGATAATACAACTTTATTGAATGTTGCACAATTGTTAGCCTCAGTTAAAAATGTTGTCATGGAAGTTCAAAAGGACTATAGTTCAGTGGAAGCAGAGGCACTAACATTAACAAAAATGCAAGTCCCTCTAATTATGAGAAACTCTATTTTCTCAGAAGACTATGGAAATTTGGCATGTCAGCTATGGCTCTCACCAACCTTTACAGATGCACCATTGAAAGCATTCTTTCTGGCTGTATCACAACTGGGTATGGCTCCTGCTCTGCCTAAGACCACAAGAAGCTACAAAAGGTTGTGAATGTGGCACAATCCATCATGCAAACCAGCCTCCCATCCATTGACTCTGTCTACACTTCCCGCTGCCTTGGCAAAGCAGCCAGCATAATTAAGGACTCCACGCACCCCGGACATTCTCTCTTCCACTTTCTCCTGTCGGGAAAAGATACAAAAGTCTGAGGTCACGTACCAACCGACACAAGATCAACTTCTTCCCTGCTGCCATCAGATTTTGAATGGACCTACCTTGCATTAAGTTGATCTTTCTCTACACCCTGGCTATAACTAACAATACATTTTGCGCTCTCTCGTTTCCTCCTCTACGAATGGTACGCTTTGTCTGTATAGTGTGCAAGAAACAATATTTTTCACTGTATGCTAATACAGTGAAAAATATGACAAATATAAATCAAATCAAATCAAAATCAAAATCAGCATACAAGATAGAGGAAGTTATTTTTGATAAAACTAGATGGAATGAAATCACTTGAAAAGAGAAAGAGAAGATCATTGTTAAGGCTGTCAGTGTTTTTGTGCACAATAATGGTGCGATTGCAGAGTAGAAGTAAATCTCTGAAGAAAGCTGTTAATTTAATTTGCATGCTTTTTGACAGAAGTTTGGTTGAAGATGCTAAAATCCACTGCAGTAAGAAATTAACTAAACTCCATAGGGATGGCATAGAAACAAATATTTTTGAAAATGAAGTGAAACAATTGATTCATTCATTTGGGAGAGGTGTGAGCTTTAGGGTGGTGGGGGTGGGGAATACTAGAAATGAAGGTGAGCGCGGGGCCCCATGTAAATCTGCCTCTGGAGGGAAGCAGTGGAAAATCCGACAAACAGCAGAAATAGCCCGAGAAATAAAATACAGAAAATGTTGAATACATCATAGAATGTCACTGTCAAGAATCATAGAATTCCTACAGTGCAGAAGGAGGCCACTTGGCCCATCGGGCCTGCACCGACCACAATCCCACCCAGGCCCTATTCCCGTAACCCCACATATTTACCCTTCTAATCCCCAGACACTAGGGTCAATTTAGCATGGACAATCAACCTAACCAGCACATCTTTGGACTGTAGGAGGAAACCGGAGCACCCGGAGGAAACCCACATAGACATGGGGAGAATGTGCAAACTCCACACAGAGAGTGACCCGAGGTTGGAATTGAACCCAGATCCCTGGCGCTGTGAGGCAGCAGTGCTAACCACTGTGCCACCGTGCCGCCTCAATATGCAGCATGTTAGGCAGCATCTTGAAGAGAGGGGTAAGCAGAGTTAACTTGATAAAAGGTCAGGAAGCTGAAATATTCGCTCTTGGTGGGTGGGATCTTCCAGCACCCCCTCAGCGTCTTCCTGGTGGTGGAGGCGGCTTCCCATTGGCTGCTGGTGGGACATTCTGGTCCCACCCCTGTCAATGGCGTTTTGGTTCAGCCGTTCTGCTACGAGGGAATCCGCCCTGCTGAGTCACTACTGGCAGGACCGGAAAATCCCTCCAACAGGAAGGTCTGGAAAATCCCGCCCACTCTGTTTCTAGCTCCCAGATTCTTCCTTTCACCTGCCGATTATTTCCTTCTTTTTTCTGCTTTTATTTCAGAGTTCTAGTACTTGTGGTATTTTCCTTTTTAAGAAATCTGCCCTGGTCAGGAATGTTGTGGAAGAATGGGATCGCCAATCCTCTAGGTTTATCCTGGAACCTCCAAGATTTAAAAACACCTTTCTCCAGGGTACATTTGCAGTGAGCAAAACCTGAATAAAAATCGAAGGCACTTTAAAAAAGAAAGTTTGACAAAAGTTTCCTTGAACTCTTTTCGCAGAACTGTTACAGAAAAAGGCCATTCAGCCCATCATGTCTGCATTGGCTCTCCAAACGAGCATTATGAATTGGTGCCATTCCCATGCCTTTGTCCTGTAACCCTGCACATTGTTTCTATTCAAGTAATCATCTAATGCCCTCTTGAATGCCGCGATTGAACCTGCCTCCACCACGCTTCCAGGAAGAGCATTCCAACCCCGAACTATTTGCCGTGCGAAACAGTTTCTGTCTCACATCAAGTCTGCTTCTTTCATAAATCACCCAAATCTGTGACCTCTTGTTCTTGATCCATTTATGTGGGAACAGTTTCTCCCCGTCTGCTCTGTCTAGCTTCCTCATGATTTTGAACATCTCTATCAAGTCTCCTCTGAGCCTTCTTCTCTCCAAGGAGAGCAGTCCCAACCTCTCCAATCTATCCTCATAACTCAGGTTTCCCATCTATGGAACCATTCTTGTCAACTTCTTCTGCACTCTCACCAATGCACTCACATCCTTCCAATCGTGTAGTGTCCAGAAATGTACACAATATTCCAGCTATGGTCTAACAAGGGGTCCAGCTGGTCTTGTGCAAGTTCAGCATAACCTCCTTGCTCTTGTACTCTCTGCCCCTAATAATAAAGCCCAGGATACTAAATGCCTTATGAACTCTCTCCACCTGTCCTGCCACCAACACTGATCTATTATTCACCTAGCTCCCTCTGCTCCATCACCCCTATAAGAATTTCACCCCTCATTTTTTATTATCTCTCCATGTTCTTCCCACCAAAATGCACCACCTCACACTTCTCCGCACTGTACTTCATCTGTTTACTCGATGGGTAAAATGAGCTGTTTGACTGACAGTCAAGAGTTATCCAATTGGATCTCAAAGGGATGTTCCCTTTCTGATTGATGTAAGAAGGCGGGGCAACTTGAGGATGGACATGTCAGGTGACCGATGGTGAGGACAAGATGGTTGAAAATAGGAAGGCTTTATGATGAAACCTCGAGAAATATGTCTGACCAGAGCTGACAACCCGACGGGGGGAAGGCGGGTGTCTCCCAAGGGTGCAGACGGGGCATTTTTTTAGAGTTTTGCGATGGCTGATATGCACGTCAGACTTGGTATTCCTCCTGGAATGAGGGAACGGAGGCATTCCGCGTGCTCATGTTGTTGCATTTGGGATAAAAAGAACCTTCAGCATAATGGCAATGGACATCCTAATGTTCAGGAACAGTAAACAAAGACGTACAGTTTGAAATGCTGCCAGTGTTTTATTCTCCTGTTTATTACAAGGCACGGTGGCACAGTGGTTAGCACTGCTACCTCACAGCGCCAGGGACTGTAACCCTGCACATTGTTTCTGTTCAAATAATCATCTAATGCCCTGATTGAACCTGCCTTCACCACGCTTCCAGGAAGAGCATTCCAGCCCCGAACTATATGCCGAGGGCTTGGGTCACTGTCCGTGTGGAGTCTGCACGTTCTCCTTGTGTCTGCATGGGTTTCCTCTGGATGCTCCGGTTTCCTCCCACAGTCTGAAAGACGTGCTGGTTAGGTGCATTGGCCGGGCTAAATTCTCCCTCAGTGTACCCAAACAGGCGCCGGAGTGCGGCGATTCGGGGATTTTCATAGTAACTTCATTGCAGTGTTAATGTAAGCCTACTTGTGACTAATAAATAAAAACTTTAGTTAGTCGGTGCCGTCGACTCAAGACAAATGCACAGTATCAAACAGCAACATGAATCGTAATATTCATGGAGTTTTCCAAATCCAAAACTAGACGTGTAGGGTGGGATTTTACGGCCTTGTTCATCCCAAAATCGTAAAATCCAATCAGAGGTAAGTGGGCCTTCCCATGCTCTGTCCCTCGCCTGCTCCGATTCCCGTGGTGGTGATGGGGGCGGGAAAATTCCGGCTGTAAAATAACACTTCATCACAGTTCTCAGTCTCAAAGTGTTTCATACGGAATGCATTCTTTTGACATGAAGTAACTCTTTTTAGCAGAGGGATGCACAATGGTCATCCTCTGCATGGCAAGATCCCGTAAAACTACAATCAAATGCATGAACAGCTAGTGTCTGGATGTTCTTACTCCAGAGGGAGTGGAGAGAGGGTTTACCAGACTGATTCCTGGGATGGCAGGACTGACATATGAGGAGGGATTGAGTCAGTTAGGATGGTATTCACTGCAGTTCACGAGAATGAGAGGGGGGAGGGGGGCACCTCACAGAAACGTACAAAATTCTAACAGGACTAGACAGGGTGGATGCAAGAATGATGTTCGCAATGAAGGGGTTTTCCAGAACCTGGGGTCACTGTCTGAGGATTCACGGTAGGTGGTTTAGGACAGAGATGAGGAGAAATTTCTTCACCCAGAGAATGGTGAATCTGTGGAATTCACTACCACAGAAAATAGTTGAGGCCAAAACATTGAATGTTTTCAAGAAGGAGTTAGATATAGCACTTGATGCAAAAGGGATCAAAGGATATGGGGGGGAAGGCAGGATCAGGCTACTGAGTTGAATGATCAGCCATGATCGTAGTGAATAGTGGAGCAGGATTGAAGGGCTGAATGCCCTACTCCTGCTCCTGTTTTCTATGTTTCTATGTCAGTGTTTTTGTGTTTGTGTGTGCGTGTGTGTGTGTCTGTTTCTGTGTTCGTGTGTTTATGTGTGTCTGTCTGTTTATGTGTGCGTGTGCGTGCATCTGTGTGCATGCCTGTGTGCGTGTCAGTGTGTGTGTATGTGTGTGTCTGCATGCGTGTGTGCATGCGGTGCATGCATGCGTGTGTGTGTGTGCGTGCATGTGTGTGTGCGTGCATGTGCATGTGTGTATGTGTGCATGCGTGTGCGCATGTGCATGTGTGCATGTGCGTGTGTGTGCGTGTGTGCATGTGTGCGTGCATGTATGCATGTGCGTGTGTGCATGTGTGTGTGTGTGTGCATCCATGTATGCATGTGCATATGTGCATGTGCGTGTATGTGTGCGTGTGTGCGCGTGTGTGTGTGTGTGTGCATGTGTGCATGTGCATGTGTGCGTGTGTGCGTGTGTGCATGTGCGTGTGTGTTGGTGTGTGTGTGTGTGTTTTGGTGTGTGTGCGTGAGTGTGCGCGTGAGTGTGCGTGTGTGCGTGCATGTATGCATGTGCGCATGTGCATGTGTGCATGTGCGTGTGTGTGTGTGTGTTTCTTTTGCCAAAAGAATTGTCAAAAGTGACAGATTAAGCTCTCAATCCCATTGCATTATTTAGTTGGACTGCTGACCTGTATCTTAACTCCATCCACTGGTCTTGATTCCATAATTCAAACAAATCCTGTGTTGCTTTACACGCCAGTTTGGTAGGCAGAGACGCTGTAACTGTAACCATGGTGCTGTAACTTTCTCCACCTTGAATCGAAATGATCCTTGCTCTCTTTCTCATTCTCTCCTGCAGTTCTTCCCCTGCAACCTAACCCCACCCCATCCCTTCTCCACCCCTTCCACACTCCACCGCATCCCCCACCCCACCCCATCCCCCACCCCACCCTGCCCCCCTCCCTGTCCCCCTCTCCCCTGCCAACAGCCTCTGAGTAAGAAAATTTCTGCTAGCTTGCCACCTCTACATTCTTGGCAATGGGCGTTTGATATTAAATGAAAAGGGGTTGGGTATTAGGGCATTAGGTTGTGTTAGTGTGGCAGAGCCAACCTCCTGGGTGGATTTAAGAGGATTGCTACTTTGCCCACTATGTTTTGTTTTATTTTCCCCATGCCCAATTTACATTAATAACCTTTTAAATGCACCAACTGTGAAATATTTGCTAATGATAGCGTTATTCAGTGTTGCGAATAAAATATTAGCATAATAATTAACAGACTCAATGAGAACCTGGAGCATCTGTCTCGATGAGTTCCTGCCAACGAGCTGAGCTTTATCCAGCCAAGATCAAGCTTGTGACGGTGTGTGCTGGTGGAAACTCAGATAGCACGTGCTGTTTAACATGAACACGTGTTTAATAGCCCATTTGTATGATCTGCCTGTCTGCACTGTGAATACATCCTGTTCATACAGCATCATCTCTGCATCAAACTATTCCATGTAAGGCAGCACAATGGCACAGTGATGAGCACTGCTGCCTCACAGCGTCAGGGACCCGGGTTCAATTCCGGCCTTGGGTGAGTCTGTGTGGAGTTTGCACGTTCTCCCCGTATCTGCGTGGGTTTCCTCCGGGTGCTCCAGTTTCCTCCCACACTCCAAAGGTGTGTGGATTAGGTGGATTGGCCATGCTCAATTGCCCCTTAGTCAGGGAGATTAGCAGGGTAAGGTTATGGGATAGGGCCTGGGTGGGATTGTTGTTGGTGCAAGCTTGATGGACCCAGTGGCCTCTTTCTGCACTGTAGGGATTCTATGATTCTAAGGCTGTGACTTAAGTTAACCCTTAAGTTGACAGACTCGTATCTGATGGAAGGAGACGGCTCTAATTACTCAAGGCCACAATCACAGCTCCAGGACACCACTCCTATTACCCAGGACCGAGTTCTTAAACCATCTTTAACTCCGACATTAACGACCTTCCCTCCATCACCATGTTCAGAGTTGGCCTGTTTGCTCATGACCTGTGTTCAGCTCCCTTCTCAGCAATGACACAGCCAATCCACGCGGAAATTTGAACCTACTGACCTGTCCAGATTTAAATTGACCAGAGGCAGACAATATTCACTGTACTCAGATGCCAGATAATGACCTTCTCGAAGGAGAGAAAGTCTAATGATCTCTCCATGATCTACAACCACATCAGCATCACCTAGTCCCTCATCAACAAAGCTTGTGGTTGCAGGTATTTTGAGAGACAGGATCTACAGGCATTTAGAGACGCAAGGACTGATTAGGCACAGTCAGCATGGCTTTGTGAGTGGAAAATCATGTCTCACAAATTGGATTGAGTTTTTTGAAGGGGTAACCAAGAAGGTAGGTGAGGGCAGTGCAGTTGATGTTGTCTACATGGACTTTAGCAAGGCCTTTGACAAGGTACCGCATGGTAGGTTGTTGCATAAGGTTAAATCTCACAGGATCCAGGGTGAGGTATCTAAATGGATACAAAATTGGCTTCTTGACAGAAGCCAGAGGGTGGTTGTAGAGGGCTGTTTTTCAAACTGGAGGCCTGTGACCAGCGGTGTGTCTCAGGGATCAGTGCTGGGTCCACTATTATTTGTTATTTATATTAATGATTTGGATGAGAATATAGGAAGCATGGTTAGTAAGTTTGCAGATGACACCAAGATTGGTGGCATAGTAGACAGTGAAGAAAGTTATCTCCGATTGCAACGGGATCTTGACCAATTGGGCCAGTGGGCTGACGAATGGCAGATGGAGCTTAATTTAGACAAATGCAAGGTGATGCATTTTGGTAGATTGAACTGGGGCAGGACTTACTCAATTAATGGTTGGGCGTTGGGGAGAATTGCAGAACAAAGAGATCTAGGGCTACATGTTCATAGCTCCTTGAAAATGGAGTCACAGGTGGACAGAGTGATGAAGAAGGCATTCGGCATGCTTGGTTTCATCGGTCAGAACATTGAATGCAGGAGTTGGGACGTCTTGTTGAAGTTGTACAAGACATTGGTAAGGCCACACTTGGAATACTGTGTACAGTTCTGGTCACCCTATTATAGAAAGGATATTATTAAACTAGAAATAGTGCAGAAAAGATTTACTAGGATGCTACTGGGACTTGATGGTTTGAGTTATAAGGAGATGCTGAATAGGCTGGGACATTTTTCTCCAGAGCGTAGGAGGCTGAGGGGTGATCTTATAGAGGTCTATAAAATAGTGAGGGGCACAGATAAGCTAGATAGTCAATATCTTTTCCCAAAGGTAGGGGAGTCTAAAACTCGAGGGCATAGGTTTAAGGTGAGAGGGGAGAGATACAAAAGTGTCCAGAGGGGCAATTATTTCACACAGAGGGTGGTGAGTGTCTGGAACAAGCTGCCAGAGATAGTAGAGGCGGGTACAATTTTGTCTTTTAAAAAGCATTTAGATAGTTACATGGATAAGATGGGTATAGACGGATATGGGCCAAATGCGGGCAATTGGGATTAGCTTAGGGGTTTAAAAAAAAAGGGGGCGGCCTGGACAAGTTGGGCCGAAGTGCCTGTTTCCATGCTGTAAATCTCTATGACTCTATGATAAAGGGTTAATAGTTACGGGAATGAGATTGTGCTGTGTAGCATTGATGTGACAATGGCGGTGGTGTAATGGTATTGTCACTGGGCTAGTAATCCGGGGATCCAGGTTCAAATCCCATCATGGCAGAGGGTGAAATTTGAATTCAATAAAAATCTGGAATTAAAAGTCTGATGGTTGTGTGATGTTAGTGTACCTTTAAGAAGTGTTTTTCAAAATCATGATCTCTGCATCTCTCACAGTCAGTGTGCCTCATGCCCACAGCCTTAGGTGATGTCATTGTTGGGAGGAGGAAAAAAGCTGTGGGCAGGTCAGGTGACAGGAGTTCATTTTCATTTTCAGTTTTAGAAGGGTCAGCAAGCTAAAAAGAAATGTTTTCCCTCTCTCCCTATTGTTCTGCTGCTAAGCTGAAAGCAAGATCTTGCTTTCCTGAAGGAGGATAATCTATTGTTGTTGGGGGCTGGACTAGAGTCTCTCTGGTGTTTTGGGAAGTTGTCTTGTAAAAAACCCATCTAGTTCACGAAGGAAACCTGCTGTCCCTACCTGGTCTGGCCGACATGTGACTGTTAAATATCCCCTGGATGGGCAATTAGGGATGGGCAATAAATGTCAGCCAAGCCAGCGATGCCCACATCCCATGAAAGAATTTTTTAAAATCAGCAGCCATGTGCAAGAGACTGAGAAGTGAAGATGGAATCATTTGGACAAGAGAGAAATGTACTTCACTAAAACTTACAATGTACTGCAGTGTAAATAAAGACATTTTTGAAGAAACCTAATGGAGTCAGGCTTAAGTCACCCATATTTGTGGGGAACAATATTCAAAGTGGAAACTAAACACAAACTTTGCGGAAGAAAAAAATCATAGAAGAATTATAGGATCCCTACGGTGCTGAAGGAGGCCCATCGAGTCTGCACCGACCATAATCCCACCCAGGCCCTATCCCCATAACTCCATGCATTTACCCTCCTAATCCCCCTGACACTAAGGGACAATTTAGCATGGCCAATCCACCTAACCCGCACATCTTTGGACCGTGGGAAATAACTGGAGCACCCAGAGGAAACCCACGCAGACACTGGGAGAATGTTCAGACTCTGCATAGACAGTGACCCAAGCCAGGAATCGAACCCGAGTCCCAGGTGCTGTGAGGCAACAGTGCTAAGTCCCAAGTATCTTTGTGCTTCCAATTTCCGAATTCTCTCCCCATTTAAAAAATAGTCTATGCTTCTGATTACAGATGCGCCATAGAAAACATCCTTTCTGGTTGTATCAGAGCTTGGTATGACTCCTGCTCTTACCAAGACCGCAATAAGTTACAAAGAGTTGTGAACATAGCCGAGTCCATCACGCAAACTGGCCTCCCATCCATTGACTCTGTCTACACTTCCCACTGCCTCAGGAAAAACAGCCAGCATAATCAAGGACCCCATGGACCCCGGATATACTCTCTTCCACCTTCTTCTGTCAGGAACAAGATACAAAAGTCTGAGGTCACGTACTAACCGACTCAATGACAACTTTATCCCTGCTGCCATCAGACTTTTGAATGGACCTACCTTGCATTAAGTTGATCTTTCTCTGCACTCTAGCTGTGACTGTAACACTATATTCTGCACCCTCTCCTTTCCTTTTCCCTATGTATTTTATGAATGGTATACTTTGTACAGCATGCAAGAAACAATACTTTTCACTGTATCCCAATATGTGCGACAATAATAAATCGAATCAAATCAAATCAAAAATGTATTCTTTCTAACAAAGTGCATCACCTCTGTTAGTGGCAACCTAAGACACTTCAATGCAGTGCCACTCTGCTGGGTTCACTCTTTGAGCCAAAATGTTCATGTGAATCATCTGCTCTCTTAGATGGATATCAATATCTCATAGATCCATTTGAAGAAGAGTGGGGCACTTCTCTTTGGAGCAAAAACAGAGAGAATGCTGGGAATACTCAGCAGGTCTGGCGGCATCTGAGGAGAGCGAAATAAAGTTAACACTGCAAGTTGTGATCTTTCAACCTGAAAGGCTAATTTAATTCCACAGATGCTGCCAGACTTGCCGAGTATTTGCAGCATTCCCTGTTCTTTGTTTCAGGTTTCCAGCATTCACAGTATTTGCTTTTGGATTCGGGTTCTCTGTGGAGCCTCGGATAACATTTGTCCCTCAACCAATTTAATTAAAAACAGAATATCTGTGCATTTCTATAGCTACTTGTGGGCATTCGCTGTGAGCCAATTGGCAAAGGCATTTCAAAAGTACTTCATTGATTGTAAAAGGCCCTGCAACATCCTGAGGTTATCAAAGGCCATTGAAAAGTCTTTTTTAAAAATAATTTTCCTTCATGGTGCAGCCACGAGAACATTCCAGAAGCTCAGCACCATACGAGAGAGGTCAGATCATTTGATTGTTACTTCCTCGGCAGCAGTGCACTATAACGGTATTTACAATCTACAGAATGTGTTCCATTAACTCACTAAGTTTAGCTTCACAGCCTCTCTCTTCTGCAGCACCTAACACACTAACATGCGTATTACATGGTACAGGAATCTATTCAACCCACTTTGCATGCTCCACTGACCTCGGGCAGGATTTTCCTGTTTTAGAACATAGAACATAGAACATTACAGCGCAGTACAGGCCCTTCGGCCCTCGATGTTGCGCCGACCAGTGGTACCAATCTAAAGCCCCTCTAATCTACACTATTCCAATATCATCCATATGTTTATCCAATAACCATTTGAATGCTCTTAGTGTTGACGAGTCCACTACTGCTGCAGGCAGGGCATTCCACACCCTTACTACTCTCTGAGTAAAGAACCTACCTCTAACATCTGTCCTATATCTCTCACCCCTCAATTTAAAGCTATGTCCGCTCATGCTAGCCAACACCATCCGAGGAAAAAGGCTCTCACTATTCACCCTATCTAATCCTCTGATCATCTTGTATGCCTCTATTAAGTCACCTCTTAACCTTCTTCTCTCGAACGAAAACAACCTGGGGCAAGCGCAGCTGGTAAGTCCCGCCCCGTATCTTTTCCTTATTGATTCTTCTGTCTTAATGTACTGGTAAAATAATCATTGGATTTTTATGATTTTACCTGTCAATGTATCCTCCCTTTGCTCTCCAGATTTCCTTTGTCACTTCACTCCTGTACTTTCTACACTCCATTAATCTTTCCCCAGTATTAAGTTTCTGTGACTGTGTTAAGCTTTCTTTTTCCATTTTATCTGACCCTGCATGCTTTCAAATAACCAGGGGGCTCCAGATTTGGCAGTACCACCCAGACCTGTCCACATTCAGCAAATAATAGAAAGGATTGGAGATTACAGCAAGCTGTGTTCTCCCCAGTGTCCCAGCCAACATTTACTTTTGATTTGATTTATTATTGTCACATGTATTAGCATACAGTGAAAAGTATTGTTTCTTGTGCTGTACACAGACAAAGCATACCATTCATAGAGAAGGAAACGAGAGAGTGCAGAATGTAGTGTTACAGTCATAGCTCGGGTGTAGAGAAAGATCAACTTAATGCAAGGTAAATCCAATCAAAAGTCTGACAGCAGCAGGGAAAAAGCTGTTCTTGTTGGTATGTGACCTCAGACTTTTGTGTCTTTTACCTGATGAAAGAAAGTGGAAGAGAGAATGTCCGGGGTGTGTTGGGTCCTTAATTATGCTGGCTGCTTTGCCGTGGCAGCGGGAAGTGCAGACAGAGTCAATGGATGGGAGGCTGGTTTGTGTGATGGACTGGGTTACATTCACGACCTTTTGTAGTTCCTTGCGGTCTTGGGCAGAGCAGGAGCCATACCAAGCTGTGATACAGCAGAAAGAATGCTTTCTATGGTGCATCTGTAAAAGTTGGTGAGAGCCATAGTTGACATGCCAAATTTCCTTAGTCTTCTGAGAAAGACGAAGTAAAGACTTTACGTCACTGAAGTTGATTATGGGGTCATTATCACATTGCTGTTTGTGGGAGGTTGCTGTGTACAGTTTGGCTGCTGCGTTTAAAATTGAAATTTATTTATCAGTCCCAAGTAGGCTTACATTAACACTGCAATGAACTTACTGTGAAAATCCCCATGTCACCGCATTCCAGTGCCTGTTCGGGTACACTGAGGGAGAACTTAGCTTGGCCGATGCACCTAACCAGCATGTCTTTCAGACTGTGGGAGGAAACCGGAGCACCCGGAGGAAACCCATGCAGAGACGGGGAGAATGTGCAGACTCTGCACAGGCAGTGACCCAAGCCGGGAATCGAACCCGGGTCCCCAGCGCTCTGAGGCGGCAGTGCTAACCACTACATTACATCAGTGACCACATTTCACAATCAATGATTGTAAAGCACCTTAGGAGATCCTGAGGACATGAAAGGTGCTTTATAGACACACATCTTTCTTTGTGTTGTTTATTTTTATGAGGGGGCATAAATTTTGAGTGCTTCATCACTTGGTTCATTTACTGCTTAATCAATCGATTTTACAACTTTTACCCTGATCCATGGTCTAATGTTTTCTGAATCCTTGGAAGATTCTGTGAGGGCATGTGAGATATCCAATGAACCAGTTTGCAGTGAAGAGGGCTCTCAGTCTAAACTCCATACAAAGTACCAAATACTGAACAACCTCCAATTCAGGGGGAGTGACAATGTGCTTAAGCAATGTTTAATCCAAGCTAAAAATGTGTAATCAGGATCCCACCTGAAAAAAAATTGAAGATAGAAGGAAAATTATTTATTTGTTCATTTTCACGGGTGAAATTTAAAGTTTATTCATTTGTCACAAGTAGGCTTACATTAACACTGCAATAAAGTTACTGTGAAAATCCCCGAGTCGCCACACTCCAGCACCTGTTCGGGTACACCGAGGGAGAATTTAACATGGCCAGTGCACCTAAGCGGCACATCTTTCGGACTGTGGGAGGAAACCGGAGCACCCGGAGGAAATCCAAGCAGACATGGGGAAAGCGTGCAGGCTCCACACAGACAGTGACCCAAGCCGGGAATTGTACCTGGGTCCCTGGTGCTGTGAGGCAGCACTGCTAATCACTGTGCCAACATGCCACCCTAGAACTTTGGTCTTAAATTGGGAAAATGCATCTTGAAACATATAACTCGTCGGCACCTGCTTCCCAACCTGGCACCTGTGCCTGTCTGTCACCATCTGTACGCTATTGAAAATGTTCAGTGGTTTACCAACCCCTAGGCTACAAAAGGAATAGTCCAACACATTGAGATTGCTGCAACTATAGACAGAGTGTGTCCAGAAGAACACAGCTTGTCTTCTTCCCTGCTGTTTTATGGTGTGATTCCAGACATGCGTACGGTAGGAAACTGGGATTTGACATGTTTGTCCAGTTACACAAAATCATCCAGCTGCATCGAATGTCTCAGCAGAAGCTGATCTAACACAGGCTCAACATTCTCTGAGCCCTAATCATGAATGATTTTGAATAAAGGTATTTAATTTAAAACAAGGCTTTTGATTACTGTTGTCAACAGTAGTCAAATGCCTAGCAACAATGTGATTAGCTGCCAGAATGTTGTAGTACAAGCTCTTCTGATGCCTCAGTGAGCTTAGCACTGGATGACTGAGTTAGAAATAGGTAAACATTGGCATTTATGTAGCAGCCTTCACATTGCCAGAGTGTGCCTGAGCATTTTTCAACTATCAAAGGATTTTTGGTGTAGTCACTGCTGTAATGAAGGGGAGTCAATGGCCAACTGGTATTACCTCTGCTGGTGGGATAGAGCATACACAGGGATGGCATGGGACAATATTCGTAAGGTATGATTCCGTGAATATCAGGCTGTTTCTTAACTGGTCTGTGGGCCAGCTCTCCCAATGGGTTAAGCTGTTGTTTCCGATGCCTAGGCCAATGCCAGATGGTCTGTCTGGTTTTATTCTATTTCATCTTTTTCTGTTGCAATTTGATACAATTGAGTGGCTGGCTAGGCTATTTCAGAGGGAAGTTAAGAATCAACCACATTGCTGTGGGTCTGGACTCAGACATAGGCCATAGCAGGTAAGGATGGCAGATTTCCTTTCCTAAAGGACATCAGTGAACAAGATGTTTTCTTTTTGCAGTTTTTACAGAGTTTTCAATTTATTCAGCTGCTTTTATTAACAGGGGGTTGGAGTTTAAGAGCCATGGGGTTATGCTGCAACTGTACAGGACCTTGGTGAGACCACATTTGGAATATTGTGTGCAGTTCTGGTCACCTCACTATAAGAAGGATGTGGAAGCGCTGGAAAGAGTGCAGAGGAGATTTACCAGGATGCTGCCTGGTTTGGAGGGTAGGTCTTATGAGGAAAGGTTGAGGGAGCTAGGGCTGTTCTCTCTGGAGCGGAGGAGGCTGAGGGGAGACTTAATAGAGGTGTATAAAATGATGAAGGGGATAGATAGAGTGAACGTTCAAAGACTATTTCCTCGGGTGGATGGAGCTATTACAAGGGGGCATAACTATAGGGTTCGTGGTGGGAGATACAGGAAGGATATCAGAGGTAGGTTCTTTACGCAGAGAGTGGTTGGGGTGTGGAATGGACTGCCTGCAGTGATAGTGGAGTCAGACACTTTAGGAACATTTAAGCGGTTATTGGATAGGCACATGGAGCACACCAGGATGGTAGGGAGTGGGATAGCTTGATCTTCTTTTCAGATAAAGCTCGGCACAACATCGTGGGCCGAAGGGCCTGTTCTGTGCTGTACTGTTCTATGTTCTATGTTTCTATGTTCTAATGGTGGGATTTGAACCCATCCCCAGAGCAGTGACATTACACATATGCCAGTGCCTCCCCCAGCGAGCGTTATCAGCCATGGCAATGTTTATTTTCTGTTCTTTCAGAAGGCGGTGTTGAGCCTTCCTCTTGAGCTGCTGTAGCCCGTGTGGGGAAAGTATTCCCACAGTGCTGCTCGGGAGTTCTAAGATTTTGATCCAGCTACAGCTGAGGAACGGTGATATTGTTCCAAGTCAAGATTATGTGTGAGTGAGAGGGGAACTTTGAGTTCTAATGCATCTGCCGCCCTTGTCCTTCTAGCCAGTAGAGCCTATGTTTTTGACAGGTTATGTGGAAGCAGATTTGGCAAGTTGCTGCTGTGCATCTTGTAGATGGTACACACACTGCTGCCATAGTGAACTGGTGGCAGAGAGAGCGGATGCTTGAAGTTTATTTATTAGTGTCACAAGTAGGCTTACATTAATACTGCAATGAAGTTACTGTGAAAATCCCCGAGTCGCCACACTCTGGCGCCTGTTCGGGTACACTGAGGGAGAATTTAGCACGGCCAATGCACCCTAACCAGCACGTCTTTCAGACTGTGGGAGGAAACTGGAGCACCCGGAGGAAACTCACGCAGATATGAGGAGAATGTGCAAACACCGTACCGAGGGTGGAATCGAACCTGGGTTCCTGGCGCTGTGAGGCAGCAGTGTTGTGTCGCCGTGCTGCCCATAAGGTGGTGGATTGACTGCCATTAAGCTTCTTGAGTTTCTGTATTTTCAATATAGCCGTAAGTCTACTTATTCGCAGCAGTATTCTTATGCTCACTTACAACTTTATGACAACTCAGCAATTCTGTTTCTCTGATTATAACACTTTCTGTTACAATGGCTTTTAATACTTTTAAATGGCAATTGTGACTGAACCTTACTTATCTCATTGGAAACCTTTGAAGACCATGACTAAAAATCTTTTCCTTTGTCAAATCTAATGCATTCTTCACCTACATTCTGTCTTCCTTAAATACTTTAAAAATGTGACAACAACATCTCAGCAATCAGCGAAACGGGCATGTTATCGTTTCTCCTGGGCATCGTTAAGGCTTGTTCAGTTACTCCACCGTGACAACAATTCATTCCGACCCTAAAACTATTGACCACTCTGAGAAAATCAATGTCACCGCATCAATCTTGCTCAAGAGCAGCAGGCAGAGGACAAATGAAATGTGAAGCAGTCGTCTGCTACCTTAGCCGGGGCTTGGGTCTGAGGGAAAGAGCTTTTCTTGATCTGTCGCTCCAGTGGTAGTTGGGGCTCAGTCAGCGGCACCCTGAGTCCAGATGGTAGTGGGCCCACCAGATGTTGCAGGAAGCCTGAGGCCATCAACCTCAATGACAGGCTGGATTGACTTTGGTGGCAGGCGGAAGGCTGAAGAGTTTCCTGTCGGTTCTCTAAATGATCTCCATGTCTGTGGGTAATTTGTCGGGGATGAGGTGCAGCATTTCAAAGAGGAGGGGGAGAAGTGGGTTGGTGCGATGACCCATCCTTGCTTGATCCCAGTTTTTACCGATTGAGGGTTTGAGGGGGTTCTGTTGGCGGGAATCATGGCTTGTATGCCATGGTGGGGTAGGTGAAGGATGATGGGAAATTTCTGAGGGCAACCACATTTGAGGAGGATATTCCCATAAGCTTCCATGGTTGACAGAGTCAAAGACCTTCATGAGGTCAAAAAAGGTCATGTGAAGCAGTCGGTACTGTCTCTTGCAATTTTCTTGGATTTCCTGTAGACTGTAGATTATGGGCGGGATTTTCCATTTCACCTGCCCAAGGGGTGGAAATTCTCACACAAGGTCAACTGACCTATTGTCCATCAAATTATCCATCCCCGCCCGTGATGATTCCTGCGGTGGGCGGGACTGGCTATACCAAGCCCAGCTTCTCCAACATAATCTTATAGTTAAAATCCCTCATCTCTGGAACCATTCTGGTAAATGTCCTCTGTCCTCTCTCAAGGACTGTCAAATCCTTCCTAAGGTGTAGTGACCAGAACTGGACATTCAAGTGGCACAGTGGTTAGCACTGCTGCCTCACAGTGTGTGGTGAACCATCGTTGGTTCCCACTGGATAGTACTGAGCCAGGGCTGGCCAGTACTACAAGGATGTACATATGTTACTGTTGGATTGTACTACTGTTGCTGTTGGGTTAGGGTGGGGTTGTTACACCTGTGTTTGTTACTGTTGTGGCACATCCCAGTCGGGCTCCGCCTCCTGGGAGAGGTCTAAGAGTCCCTGCTCTGGCCGGGACCCCTTCAGTCTGGGATAGTGTACTTAAGTTCTGATAGCTTCATTAATGGTAAATAAAAGCCTTCATTTACTGAAGCCTCGAGCCTCGTGTCTAAATTGATGTGCATCACAGACAATGACAGACTCCGGGTCCTCCATGCGAGGGTAAGCGACACAGTCTACCTCGCGATCCGTGCGGCCACTAATTACCCTAAGGCCCTCAAGCTTCTAAAGAAGCACTATACAAAACCACCTAACGAGATACAAGCTCGTTACCTCCTCGCTACACGACGTCGGCAGTCGGGCGAAACCATGGAGGACTATGCCAATGAGCTCTTACAGCTAGCCAGGGGCTGTGATTGCAAAGCTGTGTCGGCTGAGCAGAGCATGTACGACCTCGCCCGAGATGCGTTTGTGGCCGGGGTCGGGTCATCATACATCCGTCTCAAACTGCTGGAAAAGGGTAATCTCAATCTTACCCAGGCCATCGAATTAGCTGAAATGCTCGAGTCGGCTTCAAAGAGCTTAGTCTTATATCCAGAGGACCACGTGGAGACAACGTGGCAGGAGCAGTCGCAAATCCCTCCTCGCCCCTCGGGCTCGAAGTGCTGTGTTATGGCGTGCTCCCATTTGGGCCAGACGAAGGCTGCAGCCCCATGCGGCTCGCGGTGCTATTTCTGCGGAGGAGCAAAACATACCCGACAAAAGTGTCCCACTAAAGCGGTAATCTGCACCGCATGCGGTAAAAAAGGTCATTATGCAAAGGTGTGCAGATCGAAACCCAGGAACGGCAGTGCGGCCTGCGATTCTTCGGAGCTTGGATCATCACCATCATCGTCGAAGTCGTCGCGGGGTTCGTCCACGTGCGAGTCCAGGACGACGCCATTATGGTCGACGGAGTCCGAGGAGTATGACCACCAGGGGTCGCTGAGTTTGGCGCCCTCACCCACATGCGATTCATGGGGGCGGCCATGTTGGTCGACAATGACCACGAGCGACCAGCAGGGGTCCTCAGCATCGACTTCAGCTGCCTGCAGTGGCGTTCATGAACCAACGGTGGCGTCGATCATCCTGGGATCAGGCTAAGCCTCATAGGCTCGATCGTTCAATGATGGATATCCAGGTAAACAATCATGTGCTTTATTGTCTGTTTGACAGCGGGAGCACTGAGAGCTTTATCCATCCTGACACTGTGAAGAGGTGTGGACTCCAGATTCAACCTGCCAAACAGACAATATCTATGGCATCAAGGTCCCGGTCTGTTGCCGTGCTAGGGAGTTGCGTGGTAACCTTGAAAGTACAAGGCACAGTTTACGAGCGCTTCAAGCTCCTTGTGTTGCCATATCTTTGCGCGCCAATACTTCTCGGACTAAACTTCATGGTCCACTTGAGGAGTGTAATCCTACAGTACGGTGGGCCACTCCCTTCGCTGGCAGTGGGAGAACAGCTGCAGTCTCCAAATTGCCCAACGCGCCCCGCCTGCAAGCTCTCTACGTTAAAGATCACCACACCCTCTTTATTTCAGAATCTGGTACCAGGCTGCAAGCCCATCGCGACTAAAAGTAGGCGTTACAGCACTGAGGATCGGATCTTCATCAGATCTGAGGTTCAGCGACTCCTCAAAGAAGGGATCATACAGCCCAGTGTTAGTCCGTGGAGGGCACAGGTTATTGTGGTCGAGAGCGGGAACAAACCCCGGATGGTCATTGATTACAGTCAGACCATTAACCGATATACGCAGCTGGATGCGTATCCTCTCCCGCGCATATCTGATATGGTCAATCAGATTGCGCAGTACAGGGTGTTCTCCACCATAGACCTCAAGTCCGCCTACCACCAACTCCCCATTCGCCCAGAGGACCGACAATATACGGCTTTTGAGGCGGATGGTCGCTTGTATCATTTTCTTAGGGTTCCCTTTGGTGTCACCAATGGGGTCTCGGTCTTCCAGCATGCTATGGACCGAATGGTGGACCAGAACAGGCTGCGGGCTACCTTCCCGTACCTGGATAATGTCACCATCTGTGGCCATGATCAGCAGGACCATGACACAAACCTCCAAAACATCTTACGCACTGCATCTCGCCTGAACTTGACCTACAACAGGGAGAAGTGTGTGTTCCATACGCGCCGTTTAGCCATCCTGGGATACATGGTGGAAAACGGGGTCATTGGCCCTGATCCAGACCGTATGCGCCCCCTTGCTGAATTTCCCTTGCCCTCTAGCGTAAAAGCACTGAGAAGATGCCTAGGCTTCTTCTCCTATTATGCGCAGTGGGTCCCCAACTACACGGACAAAGCCCGTCCGCTTATTAAGTCCACGACTTTTCCCCTCACGCCAGAGGCCCAATTGGCCTTCAAGAATTTGAAAGACGACATCGCGAAAGCCACGATGCACGCGGTAGACGAATCCATCCCCTTTCAGGTGGAAAGCGATGCATCTGATTTCGCCCTGGCCGCCACACTTAACCAGGCGGGCAGGCCCGTCGCCTTTTTTTCCCGCACCCTCCAAGGCCCCGAAATTCGGCATTCAGCGGTGGAAAAGGAGGCCCAGGCCATTGTGGAGGCCGTCAGACACTGGCGCCATTACCTGGTGGGAAACGGTTCACCCTGATCACGGACCAGCGGTCCGTGGCGTTCATGTTTAACAACACGCAGAGGGGCAAGATCAAGAATGACAAGATCTTGCGGTGGAGAATTGAACTCTCCACCTATAACTACGATATCATGTATCGTCCAGGGAAACTCAATGAGCCCTCGGATGCCCTCTTGCGCGGAACATGCGCTAGTATTCAGGAGGATCGTTTGAACGCCCTCCATAATGATCTGTGCCATCCTGGGGTCACTCGGCTCTACCACTTTGTAAAAGCCCGCAACCTGCCTTACTCGGTGGAGGACGTCAGGTTGGTAACAAGGAGCTGTCGGATTTGCGCGGAATGCAAACCGCACTTTTACCGACCTGACCGGGTACATTTGGTCAAGGCCACTCGTCCCTTCGAGAGGCTGAGTGTTGATTTTAAGGGCCCCCTTCCCTCAACAGATCGGAACGTGTACTTTCTAAACATAATCGATGAGTACTCCCGGTTCCCGTTTGTTGTCCCCTGCTCGGATACATCCGCTGCCACGGTGATCAAGGCATTCCGTGATCTTTTTACCCTGTTCGGGTATCCCAGCTATATCCATAGCGACAGGGGCTCGTCGTTCATGAGCGATGACTTGAGGCAATTCCTGCTCTCATACGGGATTGCCTCGAGTAGGACCACGAGTTACAACCCTAAGGGTAACGGACAGGTGGAAGGTGAGAATGCTACAGTCTGGAATGCTGTCCTACTGGCGTTGAAATCCAAAGGTCTTCCAGTCTCCCATTGGCAGGAGGTCCTCCCTGATGCGCTTCACTCTATTCGCTCCCTCCTGTGTACGGCAACCAATGCTACTCCCCACGAGAGGATGTTCTCATTCCCTCGGAAGTCTTCCTTGGGGATATCTTTACCAGCTTGGTTGACGTACCCAGGACCCGTCCTCCTGCGGCGACATGTAAGGGCCCGCAAGTCCGACCCCTTGGTCGAACAGGTCCACCTCCTCCACACCAACCCTCAGTATGCCTATGTGGCATATCCTGACGGGCGAGAGGACACGGTCTCGATCCGAGACCTGGTGCCTGCAGGGGACGTAGCAACTCCTGTCGCTCCCATACCCCCAGTAACAAATCCATTATCTCTCATTTCTTCCCCTGACACGGCGCGGGCAGCATCGGGACCATTGCTTAACAGTTTTACCCCAATGCACAGCTTGCCTGAGCCCCGAAGATGGTCGCCACCGCAGGGCGTGTCAGGATCCGCTGCACTACCGTCTCATCAGGGTCAACCGGCCTGTGAGTCCGTGGAAGAACAGCTGGACGCCGTTTTGGGGAGAACGCCACCGCAAGTGCCTACTCCGGTGTCACCGCCGGTATTGAGGAGGTCACAACGATGGTGCGGTCCCCCTGACCGTCTGAACTTATAGACTGCTGACACTTTATTCTGTTTTGTACCCCGCCGGCCTTTGTTCTCAAAGGAGGGGTGAATGTGGTGAACCATCGTGGGGTTCTAGCACATTAGGGTGGGGTTGTTACACCTGTGTTTGTTACTGTTGTGGCACATCCCAGTCGGGCTCCGCCTCCTGGGAGAGGTATAAGAGTCCCTGCTCTGGCCGGGACCCCTTCAGTCTGGGATAGTGTACTTAAGTTCTGATAGCTTCATTAATAGTAAATAAAAGCCTTCATTTACTGAAGCCTCGAGCCTCGTGTCTAAATTGATGTGCATCACAGTGCCAGGGACGCAGGTTCAATTCCAGCTTGGCTCACTGTCTGTGTGGATTTTGCACATTCTCCCTGTGTCTGTGTGGGTTTCCTCCGGGTGCTACGGTTTCCTCCCACAGTCCAAGATGTGCAGGTTAGGTGGATTGGCCATGCTAAATTGTCTCTTAGTGTCAGGGAGATTAGCAGAATAAATGTGTGGGTTTGCAGGAATAGGGCCTGGGTGGGATGTGGTCGGTGCAGACTCAATGGGCCGAATTGCCTCTTTCTGTACTGTAGGGATTCTATGATTTCATTTCTTTAACCAGAGCTTTACAAAAGTTCAGCATGACTTATCTTAAACTTTGTCATAGGCAGCATGGTGGCTTAATGGTTAGTACTGCTGCCTCACAGCGCCATGGACTCGGGTTCAATTCTGGCCTTGGATGACTGTGTGGAGTCTGCATGTTCTCCTCGTGTCTAGGTGGGTTTCCTCCGGGTGCCCTGGTTTCATCCCACACTCCAAAGATGTGCTGGTTAGATGGATTGGCTATGGTAAATGCACAGAGTTTGTGGATAGGGTAGAGGGAAGGACCTGATTGGGATGCCCTTTCAGAGAGTTGGTGCAGACTCAATGGGCCAAATGGCCTCTTTCTGCACTGTAGAGATTCTATGGTTCTATGGCTCTATGGATATCAGCACAAATGGCCTGCAGTCACTTTGCAACTATGTTTACGCATTGCCAAATGTTCTAGCACATTGAAGATTTTCAACTCCCACTTCGTACACTTCTGCAAATGTAATTATTTGCTTTTCCTTTTGTTCTTCATTTCTCATCCAAGTATTTCCAGCTCCTTCCTCCAGATTGACCAAGTTGGCCTTGGGTGCAGAAGGTCAAACTACAAGCATCAGTAACCACTATTGGATAATATGCAATGAATTGTACCCAGTTATTTGTTAACAGGACAAATCAAAGTCTGCTTCAAAAGTGAAAGTGCCGATGTTCAATTAGTAATCACCAATAGCAACAAAACCAACCAAAATCAAAATTAAGATAATAGATCCAGCATGGCTTCCTGAAGAGGAAATAATGCCTCACAAATTCAGTAGAATTCTTTGAGGTGGTAATGAGCAATATGAACAAAGGGGAACCAGTCGATGTAGTATACTTGGATTTCCAAAAAGCATTCGAAAAGGTACTGCACAAAAGGTTGCACTAAATTAGACAAGAGTCCATGGCATTAGGGGAAGGTTTACCAGTCTGATTCCTGGGATGGCGAGACTGACTTATGAGGAGAGATTGAATCAATTAGGATTGTATTCGCTGGAGTTTAGAAGAGTGAGGGGGGATCTCATAGAAACCTATAAAATTACAACAGGACTAAACAAGATAGATGCAGGGAGGATGTTCCTGATGGTGGATGTGTCTAGAACCAGGGGTCACAGTCTGAGGATACAGAGCAGACCATTTAGAGCAGGGATGAGGAGAAATTTCTTCACCCAGAGAGTGGTCAGCCTGTGGAATTCCCCAACACAGAAAGTAGTTGAGGCCAAAACATTGAATGTTTTCAAGGAGCAGTTAGATATGGCACTTGAGGCTAAGGGGATCAGAGGATATGGGGGGAAGGCAGGATCAGGCTATTGAGTTGGATGATCAGCCATGATCATAATGAATGGTGGAGCAGGCTCTAGAGGTCGAAGGGCCTCCGCCTGCTCCTATTTTCTATGTTTCTATGTTTATCATATCAGATCAGTGATGATCTCATTGAATGGCAGAGCATTCTAGATGGGCCGAATGGCCTACTTCTCGTATAACACCTTATAGCCTTATGGTCGCAAAAAACAGCTAATTACATTCCTCAAAAGTGAACTGCATTCAATGCTCCTCTCAGTAGCTCCAAAACTCCTCATATCAATGAGGATTTTAAAATTCTTTCATGGGATGTGGGTGCCACTGACAAGGCCAGCATTTGGAGCTCATCCCTAATTGCCCTTGAACTGAGTGACTTGCTGGGCCATTTCAGAAGGCATTGAGGCAACCACATTGCTGTGGGTCTGGAGTCACATGTAGGCCAGACCGGGTAAGGATGGCAGATTTCCTTCCCGAAGTGGGTTTAACAACAAATTAATGATGGTTTCTAGTCACCATGACTGAGACAAACTTTATGATTCTAGAATTATTTATTGAAGTTGAATGTCAGCAGCTGTCATGCTGGGATTTGAACTGCTGCCTCACAGCCCCAGGGACCTGCGTTCAATTCCCGTCTTGGGTGACTGTGTGGAGTTTTCACATTCTCCTCCTGTCTGCATGGGTTTCCTCCGGGTGCTCCGGTTTCCTCCCACACTTCAAAGATGTGCAGGTTAGGTGGATTGGCTGTGCTAAATTGACCCTAGTGTCCTATGATATGCTTGTTAGGTGGATTGATCATGCTAAATTGCTCCTTAGTGTCCCAAGATGTGTTGGTCCAGGGGATTAACCATGTATGGAGTTAAGGGGATAGGGCGGGTGAGAGGACCTGGGTAAGATACTTTGTCAAGAGTTGGCGCAGACCCAATGGGCCAAATGGTCTTTTCTGCACTGTAGGGATTCTATGATTAGCCTAAACCACAGGATTATTAGTGTTGTGACCGGATCACCACCATCACTGTCCCATAGAAGCAGGGACATAGATGCCAACTCCACTTGGTAAATTTATGGTCACGTTCCTTATGTAACTGAACAGAGACCTTATGGGCAGAAGTAAAAGATTTCTCATTACTACTCAAAAGTCGGGAAGGGGAGTTACTCCCCAGTGTTCTGGCCAATATTTATCCTTTATCCAACATCACAAAAACAGGTTATCTGCTCATTAGCGTATTGCTATTGGGGAGTTTGCTGTGTGCAAATTGGCAGCTGCATTTCCGACAAAAGTGACTTTGAAAGTGTTTCATTACCTGGGACATCCTGAGGTTGTGCAAGGAGTTGGATCAATGCAATCTTTCTTCATTTCAATGTATATCATTTGCAAAGTCAACACTAATGTTTCATAACCCGCTAACATGAATGGATAAAAGCAAATTACCGTGGATGCTGGAATCTGAAACCAAAAGAGAAAACGCTGGAAAACCTCAGCAGGTCTGGCAGCATCTGTAAGGAGAGAAAAGAGCTGACGTTTCGAGTCCAGATGACCCTTTGTCAAAGCTTTGTTAAACATCAGTGGACTTTGCTTTCCACGGGCAGCACTAACCATTTAGACTCCTAATGAACTTTTGGACAATACATAGAAACGTAGAAAGTAGAAACAGGAGTAGGCCATTCGGCCCTTCGAGCCTGCTCCCCCATTCATTTTGATCATGGCTGATCATCGAATTCAATATCCTGATCCCCCCCTTCCCCCCATATCCCTTGATCCCTTTAGCCCCAGGAGCTATATCTAATTTCTTCTTGAAATCAGACAAAGTTTTGGCTTCAACTGTTTTTTGGGGTCGTGAATTTCACACATTCACCACCCTCTGAGTGAAGAAATTTCTTCTCACCTCATTTCTAAAAGGTTTACCCCTTATCCTCAAACTATGACCCCTAGTTCTGGACTCCCTCACCATCAGGAACATTCTTTCTGAATCTACCCTGTCGAACTCTGTTAGAATTTTATAAGTTTCTATGCGATCCCCTCTCACTCTTCTAAACTCCAGTGAATATAATCCTAACCGACTTAGTCTCTCCTCATATGACAGACCTGGCAGCGCAGGAATCAGCCTGGTAAACTTTTGCTGCGTTTCCTCTATAGCAAGGACATCCTTCCTCAGTTAAGGACACCAAAACTGCGCACAGTACAAAAATCTATCTGATTCAGTTTGGCACCCTCTGGTTTAACAGTGCACCAGTTCTCCGAAGAATGCAGAGGGAGTTGATATATTTCATACAGGTTCAATCTTATTTATGTTCCAATAATCCTGCTGGGCCTTTTGCTGCAGGGAATACTCATAATTAATTAAGTGCCGGCACAGAATTTGTTGGATAATTTCCTGTGGGTGAAGAAACAGAAATTGTTGAAAATGTGTTGAGGAGGATGATTGCTAGGAATTAATAAACCAAACATTCGTTCCCACAGCAGCAGTAGCAGCTTCCACTGGCTGGAACCTGCCTTGGATTTTGTATAGGAACAACGTACCCCCCGTGTATTTCAACTGAACAGTTAACACATCTGGTCTGCTTAATCTGAAAATATCTCCCCAGCTAACCGCCTCCGGAGGCTCTTTATCAATCCCTTTCACTGTCAACATGCGCTGTTGTCTACTCGTTACATATTCCGGGCATTACCAAGGTTGTGGTGGAATGAGAGAAGCTGAGATTGTTCCCCTTAGAGCAGAGAAGATTAATTGAGGTGTTCAAAGTAAGAAGGGGTTTCGATGGCGTTAATAGGGATAAAATGCTCCCGTTGTCCTGTGGAGTGGTAACCAGAGGAGACAGACTTAAAACAATTAGAAGAAGAACCAGTGGCGGTGGGGTGTGGGGCTGGGAGGGGGCGGGGTGCGAGGGGGGATGGGGGGGATGGGGGGGTTTGGGGATGGATGAGCTTATTTTCTGAGGTTGTGAGTTGTTACAATTTCGAATACACTGTTTGAAAGAGTTACGGAAACAGGTCCAATCATTACTTTTAAAGGGAAATTGATCAAAAATGTGAAAAGGAAGAAAAAATGTAGGGCTGGGGAAAGTGGGACTAATTGGATAACCCTTCTAAAGGGTAGGCACAAGTTCAACGGGCCGAATGGCCTACTGTGCTGTATGCTTCTATATTATGATTAGGATAAGCATCCATAAGTACAGTTTCCTACCCAGCTTTGCACAGGTACACACTCACTTGTGATGACTTTGGTCATTTATTGAGCTACCTTTCCTAGGCAAGTGATTGGTATACCTTCAGAGTTACTCCAAAATCTATGACTGTTGCACATTCTTTCTCATATCTTAAACACCCCCCCTATTCTGTGATTATGTCCTCTGGTCCAACACTCTCCCATGAGTGGAAACATCCTCTCAACATTTACCCTGTCTAACCCCCTAAGAATCTTATGTGTTTCAATCATTTCATATAATCATGACTCATAGTGCAGATGGAGATCATTCGGCCCATCGAATCTGTGCCAACCACAATCCCGCGCAGGCCCTATTCCCGTCACCCCACATATTTACCTTGCTAATCCCCCTGAGACAAGGGTCAATTTAGCATGGCCAGTCAACCTAACCCGTACATCTTTGGAGTGTGGGAGGAAACTGGAGCACCTGGAGGAAACTTACGCAGACATGGGGAGAATGTGCAAACTCCATTCAGACAGTGACCTGAGGCTGGAATTGAACCCAGGTCCCTGGCGTTGTAAGGCAGCATTGCTGATCACTGTGCTACCATTCCACCCCTCATTCTTCTGAACTCCAAGGAGTACAGAGCCAGCCTGCACTGTTGGTTAATCTAACTTCAGAACGATTACTGAGACGTTGCGTGCTCAAACAACAACTAGTTTATTTGATACAACTGAACTATGTACAGCTTTCCATGACTGGGTGTTAGTCTGCTGAAACCATGAATATTCTCCCTCTCCTCTCCTCGTCATGTGTTCTCTTATATCATCATTACAGGAGGTGCAACTTACACAGCCACACACATTGACCCTCACAAACTTTTTAACCCACCATAACTTTAAATCTAGGCCAGGATCCCATCTTAAGTTGAGGTTCCTGCGGCGGCCTGTTGAGGGCTTTTTTACTGTCAATACATTGCATGAGGAACACCAACTATTGTGGGAGCAGGGTTACCATCCATCCTGGATTTTCCATAACTTGGCCTTTCGTACTGTGCCCCAAGTAATGACTCTCTGTGATACGTCTTGTCCCAGAGTTCTACATTTGCAGGAGACTTTGTGCCTGCACATACATCGTTTGAGTTCTGGAATTGCCCAGGGCTGAATGGATGAGCTGATAGCTACTAGCACCCCTGTCAGCTGTCCTCCCCTACTCACCCACCAACCCCACCTAATCGCCAGCCCCACCCCCCACTCTTACAGGTCTGGGAGCCAAAGTGTTCCTTTAAATTGTTTTGTAGGAATTGGTCACCCTGGTTGGGAGTTCATGCGCCCAGACCTTAAGGCAGTCCATTCACATAGTCTTTAGTTACATGTCTGATCATTGCCATGAATGGAAGAGGATTCATCCAGATGGGATCAGGGCTGGCCCTCTGAAAGGAAATCTATTTTATTATTTTTTCCAGGAGTGGGAAAAGGCCCCTAATCCTCATTGGCTGAATCACAACCATTGGAACTTGTCATGCAGTACCGGGGTAGTGCTGAACTTCTGAAGAGATGGTTCCAAGCTTCTAACTGCCCACTCAGTGGGACTCTGAACAACAGCGTGGGAGTTCTGTCCAGTGTCTTGGCCAACATTAATTCCTCAAGCCAAATCATTAAAAAATAGTGTGTCTGGAATTCACTACCACAGAAAATAGTTGAGGCCAGAACGTTGTCTGATTTCAAGAAGAAATTAGATATAGCTTGTGGGGCTAAAGGGATCAAGGGATATGGGGAGAGGGAAGGATCAGGATATTGAATTTGATGATCTGCCATGACCAAAATGAATGGCGGTGCAGGCTCAAAGGGTCGAATGGCCTACTCATGCTTTTAATTTCCATGTTTCTATGGTCGCTCATCTCATTGCTGTTGTGGGACCTTGCTGTGCACAAATTGGTTGCTATCTTTCCTACATACCAGCAATGATTGCATTTCATAAGTACGTCACTGACTGTGAGGCACTTTAAGGCCTTCCAAGTTTGTGAAGAGCACTAAAGTAAAAGTTATTTTGACTCATTACTACCCAGTCAGATTCACCTGTGAAGTGTCAGATTAGATTGTTGTTGCCTGTTGCTGGGAAGTTGCTGCTGAATCTTAAAAGCCCATCAATCATGTTTTGAAGTTTTGTGAAATTCATATTCCCCTATTGATTTTGGAGATGATGGAGAAAGAGTTGGAGTGTGGTGCTGACAATCTGCAAAGAAATTGGAAAGGAAGCAAAACAGTATCTGCAGCAGATGACTGTGGGCAGTCTGAGATATTAGCTGGGAAGATGACATTCTCAAGGGAATAGAACTCTGAGGCTAAGACTCAATAACAATCGTTAAAAAAAGGTGTAATTCTGGTGGGCTACTTCTTTGTGTAGACAGGTCTCAGAGGGAGGGCATTGGATTGATTTTCCCTCTCAACTGTTGAAGGTGGGCATGTTTTTTTAAATTCATTCATGGCATGTGGGCATCGTTGGCTGGGCCAGCATTTATTGCCCATCCATGAGAGCATTTAAGACCACATTGCTGTGGCTCTGGAGTCACATGTAGGCCAGACCAGGTCAGGACAGTGGATTTCCTTTCTTAAAGGGCATTAGTGAACCAGATGGGTTTTCACGACAATCGACAATGGTTTCATGGTCATCGTTAGACTTTTAATTCCAGACATTTTATTGAATTCAAATTTCACCATCTGCCCTGGTGGGATTAGAACTCGGGTCCCCAGAGCATTACCCTGGGTCTCTGGATTATGAGTCCAGCGACAATACCATTCTGCCACTGCCTCCCTGACATGTCTTAGAAATAGAGAGCGAAATGAAAGAAAGGCTGCAGTTATCTTATGCTTTTAAGGATCACTGGATGTCTCAAAGCGCTTCACAATCAATGAAGTACTTGCTGAACTTACACTGTTTTAATGAAGAAACATGGCAATTAATTTGCACTCAGCAAACTTCCTCAAAAGCAATGCCAATAATAACCAGATAATCTGTGTTTTATGGTGTTGATCGATGGAGAGCTCCAATGGCCAGGACACCAGAGATAACTGTTCTTCTTTGGAATATTGCCATGGGATCCTTTACGCCTACCTGAGCAGGTAGATAAGGTCACAGCTTAGTGTCTCACCTGAAACAGGGCATTTCTGATAGTGCAATGCTTCCTCAATACTGCACTGCATTGTCAGCATTGATGTTTGTACTAAAGTAGCAGGTGGGCGGCACGGTAGCACAGTGGTTAGCACTGTTGCTTCACAGCCCCAGGGTCCTGGGTTCGATTCCCGGCTTGGGTCACTGTCTGTGTGGAGTTTGCACATTCTCCCCGTGTCTTCGTGGGTTTCCTCCGGGTGCTCCAGTTTCCTCTCACAGTCCAAAGATGTGCGGGTTAGGTTGATTGGCCATGCTAAAATTGCCCTTAGTGTCCTGAGATGCGTAGATTAGTGGGTGGATATGGGGGTAGGGCCTGGGTGGGATTGTGGTCGGTGCAGACTCGATGGGCCAAATGGCCTCTTTCTGTACTGTAGGGTTTCTATGATTCTATGAGGTGTGAGAACTCTCAACCTTGTGATTCAAAGATGGAAGTGGTATCAATTGACTCACAGCTGACACTTAAAAGAGCAGCATAGCTTCCATAATGATTGTTGACATGCAGTCATTGATGATAAATAATAAAGCATACGGTATTCTAAGCTTTATTAATTGCACATGGTATAATGTACAAGAGCAAGGAGGTTATGCTGAACTTATAAAAGACACTAGCTAGATCTCAGCTAGAATATTGTGCACAGCTCTGGGTGCCACACTATCAGAGGGATGTGAACACGTTGGAGAGAGGTTTACAAGAATGGTTCCAGGGATGAGAAATGTCAGTTATGGGGATAGATTGGAGAGGTTTAGATTGTTCTCTTTGGAGAGAAGAAAGCTAAGAGGAGATTTGAAAGAGATTTGGTTTGATTTATTATTGTCACATGTGTTACTATACATTGATGTTCAAAATCGTGAGGGGGTTGGACAGAGTAGATCGGGAGAAACTGTTCCTTCTTGTAAAAGTATCAAGAACTAGAGGACACAGGTTTAAGGTGATTTGCAAAAGAAAAAAATCTTTTCACACAGTGGCTGGGATATTACAGCCTCGCTCGAGCGAGAATGGAAATTCGTGTCCGAGGTCAACGGACATTTCCGTTGTCCACCCCTCGCCGGCTCTGATTCTGTGGTGGGCGAGGTGGTAGAATTTCGTTGAACGAATGGTTGGGGTCTGGAATGCACTGCTTGGAAGTGTGGTGGAGGCAGGTTCAATCGAATCATTCAAGAGGGCATTGGATGATTATTTGAAAAGAAACAATGGCCGGAACTCTACCACCTCGCTCGCCAAGGAATTGACGCGGGCGAGGTTCCGACAACAGAAATCTCCGTTGACCTTGGGTGGGAATTTCCGGTCTCACCTGAGCGAGGCTGTAAAATCCCGCCCAATGTGCAGGGGTACAGGGAAAAGACAGGGAAATGGCACCCAGTCATAAAGCTTGTTTAGAGAGTCGATGCAGACATGATGGGCCGAATGGCCCCGTTCTGCGCTGTAAGAATTCTGTGATTCAGTGATTCTGAAAGTTGGCTCTCTGATGGATCAGCGTTGCCTCAGTACTGCACTGAACAGCCAGTCTGAATTGTGGACCCATGACTCTGTCAGAAGCAAAAAGGAGAATATATAGATAAATCCCATTTTGTATTAGAGATAAATGGAGCTGTATATCTTGCTGTTCAGTGCACAGTTGACATTTTAATTAGACATCATGGAAAGCTTCAACAGTGTCCAAATTGGGCAGCATGTCAATGTAATGAAATAAAGTTATTGCAGTATTGATATTCTGCCACTATACGTCACGAACATGGTTAGTAAAACCCCAGGCTCTTGGTTTTCAATCTTTTGCAGGCAGTACCTTCAATGTATTTCTAAGCAAAGGATGTGTGTTTGAAATGTGTGTGTATAAGTGTGTATGTACATGCCCATGTGCGTTGTGCACATGCGTTGGTGTGTATGTGTATGCATGTTCATGTATGTGTATGTGCACATGTATCCATGTGTGGGCATGCTGGGTTATGAATGAGATGGTGCTTTTCTCCATTGACCATTGAGTCAAATAAACCAGTTCCCCAGGTTCGATATTTGAGCCAAGACTTGTCCACAGAAGCCAGTCAGCAGCTCCCAGTACCACGAGGACTGACTCTATTACAATTTTCTGGGATGAACCTGCTTTAAACAATGTAGTTTGAAGTGTTGGAAACATCTCCAGTCGAACATTTGTCTTTTTTTTATTATTTATTTATTAGTGTCAGAAGTAGGCTTACATTAACACTGCAATGAAGTCACTGTGAAAATTCCCTTGTCGTCACACTCCGGCGCCTGTTCGGGTACACTGAGGGAGAATTTAGCATGGTCAAAGCACCTAACCCGCACATCTTTGGATTGTGGGAGGAAACCGGAGCACCCGGAGGAAACACACAGACACGGGGAGAATGTGCCCTCTCACTTCCGGAATCAACCTAGTGAATCTCCTCTGCACTCTCTCCAGTGCCAGTATATCCTTTCTCAAATAAGGAATCCAAAACTACTCCAGATATGGCCTCACCAGCATCTCATACAGCTGCAACATAACCTCCCTATAAGGAGTGATTAAACAAAACTTGGCATGTACTCCCTGCTATAGATCAGGATGAGGAGTGAGTCTTTCAGAATTTTGAAAGAAATTGATAACATAGACAAAGAGAGGGAGGCAAAACCTTAAAAGCTGGCCTGAGTGGTTAGGAATTACTTCACACTGCAGTGGTTCAAGATGGAAGATCACCACTACCTTCTCAAGGGCAATTGGGCGTGGGCAATAAATGTTGGCCTTGTCAATGACCTCAGCATAAAAAACATAAACTGAAACTCTCTCCCATAAAAACAGTGGCAGTAGTTCAGTCAGTGATTTTAAAGCTGGGATTGATAATCTTTGCTAGACCAGAGTATGTAAGTGTATGAAGCCAAGGCAGGTGGATGAAATTAGGATATAAATCAGCCACAATCACATTGAATGGGAGAACAGGCTCCAGGGGCTGAATGCCAAGGCTTCTTCCTTGTTCCCATTTACAAGACTAGTTAAACTAAGAATATGCTGTTGCTCACTTAGAATCAGCTCCTAAAGTCTTGAATGCCGGAGTATTAATGCTCCTGAGGTGGTCCAATAACCTTTCCAAAACTGGTTTAGACCAAGAAGGGTCCCTTCACTCTCATTCTTATTCACACCACATAAAATCTCACCTGGCAAAGCAGCCAGCATGATTAAGGACCCCATGCACCCCGGACATTCTCTCTTCCACCTTCTTCCATCGGGAAAAAGATGCAAAAGTCTGAGGTCACGTACCAACCGACTCAAGAACAGCTTCTTCCCTGCTGCCGTCAGACTTTTGAATGGACCTACCTCGCACTAAGTTGATCTTCCTCTACACCCTAACTATGACTGTAACACTACATTCTGCACTCTCTCCTTTCCTTCTCTCTGTCTGTATAGCATGGAAGAAACAATACTTTTGACTGTATACATGTGACAATAATAAATCAAATCAAATCAAAAATTGAAATATAATTGCTTGTTTAAGCTGTGTCGTCTTAGAATCACAGAATTGTTACAGTGCAGAAGGAGGCCATTGAGTCTGCATTGGCTCTCCAAATGGACATCATGGCTTACTGCCATTTCACTGCCTTTTCCCCATACCTCTGCACATTGTTTCTATTCAAGTAATCATCTAATGCCCTCTTGAACGACTCGATTGAACCTGTCTCTACCACACTTCCTGGCAGTGCATTCCAGACCAGAACCACTCGCTGTGTGAAAAGGTTTTTCTCTCACATCACATTTGCTTCTTTTGCAAATCATGTTAAATCTGTTCTCCTTTCAAGGCTAAGAGGAGATTTGATAGAGATGTTCAAAATCATGCGGGCGCTGGACAGAGTAGATAGGGAGAAATTGTTCCCCTTTGTAAAAAGATCAACATCTTCCTTTAACCCACAAACATGACGCCAACCTTCATGTCCCTTGCCATTTCAACGCACCATCTCATGCTCACATGTCCATCCTTGACCTACTGCATGTTCCAGTGAAGCCCAATGCAAACTGAAGGAACGATTTTGATTTGATTTTGATTTGATTTGGTTTATTATTGTCACATGTATTAACATACAGTGAAAAGTATTGTTTCTTGCGCGCTATACAGACAAAGCATACCGTTCATAGAGAAGGAAAGGAGAGGGTGCAGAATGTCGTGTTACAGTCATAGCTAGGGTGTGGAGAAAGATCAACTTATTGCGAGGTAGGTCCATTCAAAAGTCTGATGGCAGTAGGAAAGAAGCTGTTCTTGAGTCAGTTGGTACGTGACCTCAGACTTTTGTATCTTTTTCCCGACAGGAGAGGGTGGAAGAGAGAATGTCCAGGGGTCCTTAATTATGCTGGCTGCTTTGCTGAGGCAGCGGGGAAGTGTAGACAGAGTCAATGGACGGGAGGCTGGTTTGCGTGATGGATTGGGCAACATTCACAACCTTTTGTAGTTCCTTGCGGTCTTGGGCAGAGCAGGAGCCATACCAAGCTGTGATACAACCAGAAAGAATGCTTTCTATGGTGTATCTGTAAACGTTGGTGAGAGTTGTAGCTGACATGCCAAATTTCCTTAGTCTTCTGAGAAAGTAGAGCTTTTGGTGGGCTTCCTTAACTATAGTGTTGGAATGGGGGACCAGGACAGGTTGTTGGTGATCTGGACACCTAAAAAGCTCTCAATCCTTTCTACCTTGGAGAACAGAACATCATGTTCCGATTAGGCACTTTACAGCCTTCTGGACTTAACACTGAATTCTAACCTTTCCCCTCCATCCTGACCTTTTTTTATATCCCAAACATTTTTTGTCTCAATGCAAACATTTCCTTCCCACTGGACCATCAGTCACTTGTTCTTAAGTTTTACTTTCACTGAGCACTGTCCTTTATTCTCCCATTAGCACATTCTGATATTTTATCTTTAACCTTCTCCTGCCATTAATGCTTCCTCTGCCTCATGATCTCCTTATCTTCGTTGCAGTCTCTCCTGGCTCCCACCAATAAAGAACAAAGAACAAAGAACAGTACAGCACAGGAAACAGGCCCTTCGGCCCTCCAAGCCTGTGCCGCTCCTTGGTCCAACTAGACCAATCGTTTGTATCCCTCCATTCCCAGGCTGCTCATGTGACTATCCAGGTAAGTCTTAAACGATGTCAGCGTGCCTGCCTCCACCACCCTACTTGGCAGCGCATTCCAGGCCCCCACCACCCTCTGTGTAAAAAACGTCCCTCTGATGTCTGAGTTATACTTCGCCCCTCTCAGCTTGAGCCCGTGACCCCTCGTGATCGTCACCTCCGACCTGGGAAAAAGCTTCCCACTGTTCACCCTATCTATAGGGTACTTCATAATCTTGTATACCTCTATTAGATCTCCTTTCACTCTCCGTCTTTCCAAGGAGAACAACCCCAGTCTACCCAATCTCTCCTCATAGCTAAGACCCTCCATACCAGGCAACATCCTGGTAAACCTTCTCTGCACTCTCTCCAATGCCTCCACGTCCTTCTGGTAGTGCGGCGACCAGAACTGGACGCAGTACTCCAAATGTGGCCTAACCAGCGTTCTATACAGCTGCATCATCAGACTCCAGCTTTTATACTCTATACCCCGTCCTATAAAGGCAAGCATACCATATGCCTGCTTCACCACCTTCTCCACCTGTGTTGCCACCTTCAAGGATTTGTGGACTTGCACACCTAGGTCCCTCTGTGTTTCTATACTCCTGATGACTCTGCCATTTATTGTATAACTCCTCCCTACATTATTTCTTCCAAAATGCATCACTTTGCATTTATCCGGATTAAATTCCATCTGCCACCTCTCCGCCCAATTTTCCAGCCTATCTATATCCTGCTGTATTGCCCGACAATGCTCTTCGCTATCCGCAATTCCAGCCATCTTCGTGTCATCCGCAAACTTGCTGATTACACCAGTTACACCTTCTTCCAAATCATTTATATATATCACAAATAGCAGAGGTCCCAGTACAGAGCCCTGCGGAACACCACTGGTCACAGACCTCCAGCCGGAAAAAGACCCTTCGACCACTACCCTCTGTCTCCTATGGCCAAGCCAATTCTCCACCCATCGAGCCACTTCTCCTTGTATCCCATGAGCCTTAACCTTCTTAACCAACCTGCCATGTGGGACTTTGTCAAATGCCTTACTGAAATCCATATAGACGACATCCACGGCCCTTCCTTCATCAACCGTTTTTGTCACTTCCTCAAAAAACTCCACCAAATTTGTAAGGCACGACCTCCCTCTTACAAAACCATGCTGTCTGTCACTAATGAGATTGTTCCGTTCTAAATGCACATACATCCTGTCTCTAAGAATCCTCTCCAACAACTTCCCTACCACGGACGTCAAGCTCACCGGCCTATAATTTCCTGGGTTATCCCTGCTACCCTTCTTAAACAATGGGACCACATTCGCTATCCTCCAATCCTCAGGGACCTCACCCGTGTCCAAAGAAGCGACAAAGATTTCCGTCAGAGGCCCAGCAATTTCACCTCTCGTCTCCCTGAGCAGTCGAGGATAGATGCCATCAGGCCCTGGGGCTTTGTCAGTTTTAATGTTCCCTAAAAAACCTAACACTTCCTCTCTTGTAATGGAGATTTTCTCTAACGGGTCAACACCTCCCTCCGAGACACTCCCGGTTAACACGCCCCTCTCCTTCGTGAATACCGATGCAAAGTATTCATTTAGGATCTCCCCTTTTCCCTTCAATCACTAACCTTCTATTACAGCTGCTCCACCCCCTTGCACACAATATATAATCCATCACATTTCTCCCTCTCTTCAGTTTGTCAGGGAAACAGAGGTAGTTTTAAGGGATTAATATTTTTATTGTCAAATTATAGAAATTAGGTATGGATTTAAGTGGGTTAATTTTGTGTTTCTGTGTAAGACGTGTATAACTCTGGGTAGATTCATGTTAGACAACATGTTAGGTTGGGGGCAGCATGGTGGCATAGTGGTTAGCATTGCTGCCTCACAGCGTCAGGGACCCTGGCTTGGGTCACTGTGCGGAGTCTGCACGTTCTCCCCGCGTCTGCGTGGGTTTCCTCCGGGTGCTCCGGTTTCCTTCCACATTCTGAAAGACGTGCTGGTTAGGTACACTGACCCGCACAGGGGCCGGAGTGTGGCGACTAGGGGAATTTCACAGTAACTCCATTGCAGTGTTAATGTAAGCCTTACTTGTGACTAATAAATAAATAAACTTTTTTAAAAAACTTTAAAAAAAGACAAAAGTGCTTATATGTGTGGGGGTTTTGATCAGTTCAAACTGCACTTCTATTGTGTTTATAGATGGTTTGAAAAATAAACCAGCTGAGAGAAGTAAAGAGTAATTGCTGAGTAGCCAGAGTCACCTTTAGGGTAGGAATGCATTTTGAGTTTAATTTTAACTGAATTGATAGCAGGGGAAGCTCGAGGGGAAACATTTCTCTCAGCATTGCAAGAAGAAAAGCAGTATCATGGGATAATGACTAAGAAAATCAGTGCCAGGAGCTTAAAGAACAGCTGCTTAAAGAGACTAGAGATAGGAAGAGAGGTATCCAAAAAGTCTGAAGTGCAGGAACAGAGGAAACTGCAACAAGTGCAATGTTCAGTAAAGCCACAGACAAAGCTGAGAAGCAGGTGGATCATGAGAGGCCAGAAAGGTATTTGAAGTGGTTCGAAGGTTTGTGAGATTGTGAGACACTGGGGACGATTTTACCATTTTGATTCTAAGTGCTGAATCTGGGCGCAATTCAGATCCGACTTGGAAAACTGTTCCCAGCCCGAAAAGAAAATTGTGAGTCTGAATCGCTCTGTGGGCGGGGCCTATTGCGCCCAAAACGCTGCTGCTCCGATCGGAACCTTCAACTGCGCATGCGCAGTGAAAACAAATTTGAAAAACGCTCCCCTGTCGCATCACTCCTGGACTGGATAAAGTGGATTAAGTGGCCCAGAAACAATGGCCCCCACAGGTATCGCCCCACCACCACAACATAACTGTCCCCCTTATCCACCCACGCCCCACCCCCGCGGGCGCGGATCACGCTATTCGCCTCACGCTCGACTTTATCAAGATTTCGCGCCCGAAAACGGGTGCAACGCAATGGTAAAATTGGGCCCATTATTTGAAATAATTGTGGAAATTGGTGGCTGGGTCTCAGAGTTTGGGAAAGCCTGCAAGGAGAGGTGGAAAACATGGAGCTAGATTCCTTGTTAAAAGAGTGAATTGGAAGCTTTGTTTGATAGAATAGTTGAAAAACCTGGAGCGGATTCTTCACAAAAAACAGCTGATGGAAAGCATTCTGAAAGTGTGATGTTTTGAGTGGGGAGTTTGGAAACACTCATGTGACAACCATCTGAGAGGATTTTGAGAAGAAATCCTTGTAAAATTGGTTGAATGGCATCGCCCATTTGGGTCCTTTGAAAAGTTTGTGAAGCTAAGGGGGGGGGGGGGGCATAAAAGAGCATTGTATTATAATCAAACTTTTCTCATGTCTAACAAATGTTTTTTTCTTGTTGTTAAAAACTAATCAGCAGTACCAAAACTCTGTTCCTTCATATTTTCTTTAAAAAAATGTTATGATCTTCGGAGTCAGGGTTCCATTCTGGGACCTTCCTGTCCAGTAGTAACAGCAACTGGGATCATAACAAGTTCTGGAAAAGAGTCATATGTGTCAGAATTCTACTGCCCGGCCTGCCACGGGAAATGGAGTGGGCGAGCGGCGGACAATGGGAGGTTCCGTTAACCTCGGGTGGGATTTTCTGGTCTCAGATCAAGCAAGGCTGTAAAATTCCGCCCATGATCTCTGTTTCTCTCTCTACAGGTGCTGCCAGACCTGCTGAGTTTATTCATCATTTTCTGTTTTTGTTTCAGATTCCAGCATCCACAGTATATTACTTTAACACATATTTTGCCAATTAAACATAGAAAGACAGGATATGGGAGCAGGAGGGAGCAATTTGGCCCTTCGAGCCTGCTGCACCTTTCATTTTGACCATGGCTCATCATCCAACTCCGTCACCTGGTCCTGTCTTCCCCCCATATCCCTTGACTTCCTTAAACCCAAGAGCTATGTCTAACTCCTTCTTGAAGACATACAGGGGGGAGTTTTCCTGTCCCACCCACCACGGGAATCGTAGCGGGCTGGGTGGAAAGGGCAAACCATGCAAAGGTCCGTTGACCTCAGGCTGGACTTTCCGGTTTTGGAGAGAGTGTGGCCGGAAAATCCTGCCCGCAATGTTTGACCTCAACTGCTTTCTGTGGAAACGAATTCCACACTCTTACCATTCTCTGGGTAAAGAAATTTCTCTTTATCTCAATCCTGAATTGCCTATCCCTTATATTCAGACTGTTACCCCTGGTTCTGGATTCCCCCACCATTGGGAACATTCTTCTTGCTCTGTCTAGTCATGTTAGAATTTTCTAGGTTTCTATGCGATTCCAGCTCATTCTTCTAAACTCCAGCGAATACAATCCTAACTGACTCAATCTCTCTTTGTATGTCAATCCTGTTATCCCAGGAATCAGTCTGATAATCTTTTGCTGCACTCCCTCCATAGCAAGAACATCCTTCCTCAGATGAGGAGACCAAAACTGCACACAGTATTCCAGGTGTGGTCTCACCAAGGCTATGTATCATTGAAACAAGACATCCCTGCTTCTGTACTTGAATCCTCTCGCTATGAAGGCCAACATTCTTTACTGCCTGCTGCACCTGCATGCGCACCTTCAGTGACTGGTGTACGAGGACACTCAGGTCTCATTGCATGTTCCCTTCTCTCAATCTATGTCCATTCAGATAATAATCTGCCTTCCTGCTTTTGCTACCAAAGTGGATAACCTCAGATTTATCCACATTATACTGCATCTGCCATGCACTGACTCAACTTGCCCAAATCACACTGAAGCATTTCTGCATCCTCCTCACAGCTCACCCTCCCACCCAGCTTTATGTCATATGCAAAGTTAGATATTATGTTTAACACAAGAACATAAACATAAGAACATAAGAACTAGGAGTAGGCCATCTGGCCCCTCGAGCCTGCTCTACCATTCAATAAAATCTTGGCTGATCTTTTTTGAACTCAGCTCCACTTACCCGCCCACTCACCATAACCCTTAATTCCTTTACTGTTCAAAAATTTATCTATCCTTGCCTTAAAAAACATGCAATGAGGTAGCCTCAACTGCTTCACTGGGCAGGGAATTCCACAGATTCACAACCCTTAGTGTGAAGAAGTTCCTCCTCAACTCAGGCCTAAATCTGCTCCCCCTTATTTTGAGGCCATGCCCCCTAGTTCTAGTTTCACCTGCCAGTGGAAACAACCTCTCTGCTTCTATCTTATCTATTCCCTTCATAATCTTATATGTTTCTATAAGATCTCCCCTCATTCTTCTGAATTCCAATGAGTATAGCCCCAGTCTACTCAGTCTCTCCTCATAAGCCAACCCTCTCAACTCCGGAATCAACCTAGTGAATCTCCTCTGCACCCCCTCCAGTGCCAGTATATCCTTTCTCAAGTAAGGAGACCAGAACTGTACACAGTACTCCAGGTGTGGCCTCACCAGCACCTTATACAGTTGCAACATAGCCTTCCTATTTTTAAACACCATCCCTCTAGCAATGAAGGACAAAATTCCATTTGCCTTCTTAATTACCTACTGCACCTGCAAACCAACTCCTTGTGATTCCTACACAATGACACCTAGGTCCCTCTGCGCAGCATGCTGCAATTTTTTACCATTTAAATAATAGTCAATTTTGCTGTTATTTCTACCAAAATGGATGACCTCACATTTACCAACATTGTACTCCATCTGCCAGACCCTTGCCCACTCACTTAGACTATCTATATTCCTTTGCAGTCTTTCAGCGTTCTCTGCACACTTTGCTCTGCCACTCATCTTAGTGTCATCTGCGAATTTTGACACACTACACTTGGTCCCCAAATCCAAATCATCTATGTAAATCGTAAACAATTGCGGTCCCAACACTGATCCCTGAGACACACCACTAGCCACTGATCACCAACCAGAAAAACACCCAATTACCCCCACTCTTTGCTTTCTGTTAGTTAACAGTCCCTCATCTAAATCATTAATATACATTGTGAATAGCTGGGGTCTTGGCACGGCTCCCGACGGTACCCCACTCGTCACTGCCTGACACTTGGGGGAAAAAAACATTTATTCCTAATCTTTGTTTCCTGTCTGTCAACCAGTTTTCTATCCACCTCAACACACTACCTTCAATCCCACACACTTTTATTTTACGTGCTAATCTCTTACATGGTAATTTGTCGAAAGCCTTCTGAAAGTCCAAATAAACCACATCCACTGACTCCCCCTCATCAACTCTACTTGCTGCATCATCAAAGAATTCCAGTAGGTGGCACTGTGGCATAATGGTTAGCACTGCTGCCTCACAGTGCCAGGGGCCTGGTATTGGTTCCAGCCTTAGGTGACGATGTGGAGTTTGCATGTTTTATTTTAGCATGTAAAATAGCAGTACATGGGATTGGGGGTATTATATTGAGATGGATAGAAAACTGGCTGACAGACAGGAAACAAAAATTAGGAATAAACGGGTCTTTTTCCAAGTGGCAGGCAGTGAAGTACCTCAGGGATTAGTTCTAGGGCTCCAGTCATGGGTTTCCACTAGGTGCTCTGATTTCCTCCTACACTCCAAAGATGTGCAGTTAGGTGCATTGGTCATGCTAAATTGTTCCTTAGTGTCCCAAGATGTGTAAGTTAGGGAGGGATAGGGCTTGGGTGGGATGATCTCTCAGAGAGTCAGTCGACTGATGGGCCAAATGGCCTCCTTCTGCATTGTAGGGTTTCTATGATTAGCTACCCTTCAATCCAGAGGAATTGTTCCCGAGTCTAGCGAACCTTGGAAGATGACTACCAATGCATCCAGTATCACTGATTCACACAAATATTTTTACCATTGCAATTAAGCAGTATTTCATGAAGACAAGCACCAAACATGTCATCGACAAAGTAATTAGTATGGAAGGATTGTATATAAGCCACATTATTATATTGTAAATTTACTCCAAAAATCTGTTATTATGACCCATTATTGTGGATCAAACATATTTGTAAATCAAATCGAATCATTTACAAGGTTTAGTTAAGACATACATAAATAAGATGCAATTATGAAGTGGCAAAAATCCTCTTGCCATTTATTTGTAAACTCCTCATGTGTTGGCCTGGATTAGACTAAAATTATTGTCAGCAATGTCTGTGTTAGCAAATATTTAATACATTTTCAAGATGTTCCTTCACCCACAGTTTTTACTGAGCTTTGAAGCCACTTGGAATAAATAAGAGAATGTTTTTGTCAGCACTGGGCTGTGGTTAGAATGGATTGTATTGCCACTGCTCTTGAGATGCTGACATAGCAAAATAAATATAATATTGCGAGGCTCGAACAAGTTCATTCTTCACAAAAATTACAATTGCTAAGGAACAAATCCAATCAGCCGGATTTCTGCTAACAAAACTGGTAGCTCGAGTCAGGAGATTTCCTGAATTGCAAATCCATGGAAACATAGAAGATAGGAGCAGGAGGAGGCCATTTGGCCCTTTGAGCCTGCTCCGCCATTCATTATGATCATGGCTGATCGTCCAACTCAATAGCCTAATCCTGCTTTTTCCCCATAAACTTTGATCCCATTTACCCCAAGTGCCATATCCAGTTGCCTCTTGAATACATTCAATGTTTTGGCATCAACTACTTCCTGTGGTAATGAATTCCACAGGCTCACCACTCTTTAGGTGAAGAAATGTCTCCGCACCTCTGTCCTAATGGTCTACCCTGAATCCTCAGACTGTGACCCCTGGTTCTGGACTCCCCCACCATCGGGAACATCCTCCCTGCATCTACCCCGTCTAGTCCTGTTTAGAATTTTGTAATTCTCTATGAGATCCCCCTTCATTCATTTGAACTCCAGCAAAAACAATCCTAACATAGTCAATCTATCCTCATACATCAGTTCCGCCATCCCCGGAATCAGCCTGGTAAACCATCATAGAATCATAGAATCCCCACAGTGCAGAAGGAAGCCATTTGGCCCATCGAGTCGACAGTAATTCGCTGAAAGAACATTTTACCCAGGCCCAGAATCCAAGGAAAAGTAAACAACATTTTCTGAGTTAAAAATACAATTGCAGAAACCTGATTTCAAGTAGGAATGATGTGGAGATGCCGGCGTTGGACTGGGGTAAACTCAGTGAGGAGTCTCACAATACCAGGTTAAAGTCCAACAGGTTTATTTGGTAGCAAACGCCACAAGCTTTCGGAGCGCTGCTCCTTCGTCAGGTGACTGGGAGATCTGCTCATAAACAGCAAACAGGGCATATGAAGACACAAACTCAATTTACAGAATAATGAATAATGATTGGAATGCGAGTCTTTACAGCTAATCAAGTCTTAAAGGTACAGACAATGTGAGTGGAGGGAGCATTAAGCACAGGTTAAAGAGATGTGTATTGTCTCCAGACAGGACAGCCAGTGAGATTTTGCAATTCCAGGCAAGTTGTGGGGGTACAGATAGTGTGACATGAACCCAAGATCCCGGTTGAGGCTGTCCTCATGTGTGCGGAACCTGGCTATCAGTCTCTGCTCAGCGACTCTGCGCTGTCGTATGTCGTGAAGGCCGCCTTGGAGAACGCTTACCCGAATATCAGAGGCCGAATGCTCGTGACCACTGAAGTGCTCCCCAACAGGAAGAGAACAGTCTTGCCTGGTGATTGTCGAGCGGTGTTCATTCATCCGTTGTCGTAGAATCTGCATGGTTTCCCCAATGTACCATGCCTCGGGACATCCTTTCCTGCAGCGTATCAGGTAGACAGCGTTGGCTGAGTTGCAAGAGTATGTACTGTGTACCTGGTGGATGGTGTTCTCACGTGAGATGATGGCGTCCATGTCGATGATCCGGCACGTCTTGCAGCGGTTGCTGTGGCAGGGTTGTGTGGTGTTGTGGTCACTGTTCTCCTGAAGGCTGGGTAGTTTGCTGTGAACAATGGTCTGTTTGAGGTTGTGCGGTTGTTTGAAGGCAAGAAGTGGGGGTGTGGGGATGGCCTTGGCGAGATCTTCATCTTCATCAATGACATATTGAAGGCTCCAGAGGAGATGTCGTAGCTTCTCCGCTCCGGGGAAGTACTGGACGGCGAAGGTAACTCTGTCCATCGTGTCCCATGTTAGTCTTCTGAGGAGGTCGGTGTGGTTTTGCGCTGTGGCACGTTGGAACTGTCGATCGATGAGTCGAGCACCATATCCTGTTCTTATGAGGGCATCTTTCAGCGTCTGGAGGTGTCTGTTGCGATCCTCCTCATCCGAACAGATCCTGTGTATACAGAGGGCTTCTCTTTAGGGGATAGCTTCTTTAACGTGTTTAGGGTGGAAGCTGGAGAAGTGGAGCATCGTGAGGTTATCCGTGGGCTTGCGGTACAGTGAAGTGCTGAGGTGTCCGTCCTTAATGGAGATGCGTGTGTCCAAGAATGCAACTGATTCTGGAGAGTAGTCCATGGTGAGTCTGATGGTGGGATGGAACTTGTTGATGTCATCATATAGTTGTTTCAGTGATTGTTCACCATGAGTCCAAAGGAAGAAAATGTCATCGACGTATCTAGTGTATAGCATTGGTTGAAGGTCCTGTGCAGTGAAGAAGTCTTGTTCGAACCTGTGCATGAAGATGTTGGCATATTGAGGTGCGAATTTGGTCCCCATGCAAAGAGGTGTACCGACAACTGAACAACGAGGAACACTACAGACAGTTACCCGCAGATCCGACCAAAGAACACACCCGTCAACTCAGCACTGATCAAGACCTTTGATCCGGACCTTCAGAATACCCTCCATGCTCACATCCCACGTACTGTTTGTGATTTATATAAACGATCTGGAAGAAGGTGCAACTGGGGTGATCAGTAAGTTTGCGGACGACACAAAATTGGCAGGACTTGCAGATAGTGAGGAGCATTGTCAGAAGCTACAGAAGGATATAGATAGGCTGGAAATTTGGGCAAAGAAATGGCAGATGGAGTTCAATCCTGATAAATGCATTTTGGTAGAAATAATGTAGGGAGGAGCTATACGATAAATGGCAGAACCATAAAGGGTGTAGATACGCAGAGGGACCTGTGTGTGCAAGTCCACAGATCTTTGAAGGTGACGTCACAGATGGAGAAGGTGGTGAAGAAGGCATATGGCATGCTTGCATTTATAGGACGGGGCATAGAGTATAAAAGTTGGGGTCTGATGTTGCAGATGTATAGAACGTTGGTTCGGCCGCATTTGGAATACTGCGTCCAGTTCTGGTCACCACACTACCAGAAGGACTTGGAGGCTTTGGAGAGAGTACAGAGCAGGTTTACCAGGATGTTGCCTGGTATGGAGGGGCTTAGTTGTGAGGAGAGATTGGGTAAACTTGGGTTGTTCTCCCTGAAAAGACGGAGGATGAGGGGAGACTTAATAGAGGTGTATAAAATTATGAAAGGCATAGATAAGGTGAACGGTGGGAAGCTTTTCCCCAGGTTGGTGGTGACGTTCACAAGGGGTCATAGGTTCAAGGTGAAGGGGGGGAGGTTTAACACAGATATCAGAAGGACATATTTTACACAGAGGGTGGTGGGGGCCTGGAATGCGCTGCCAGGCAAGGTGGTGGGGGTGGACACACTGGGAACGTTTAAGACTTATCTAGATAGCCATATGAACGGAGTGGGAATGGAGGGATACAAAAGAATGGTCTAGTTTGGACCAGAGAGCGGCACGGGCTTGGAGGGCCGAAGGGCCTGTTCCTGTGCTGTATTGTTCTTTGTACTCCCCGCGTTGGAGATCTCTACTGCCTCCTGAAGATACACAAGGCAAACACACCCGGCCGTCCCATCCTGTCGGGCAATGGGACCCTGTGAGAGAACCCCTCCGGCTATGTCGAGGGCACCCTGATACCCATTGTACAAAGAGCCCCCAGCTTTTGTCGCAAGACTACGGACTTCCTACAGAAACTAAGCACACATGGAGCAGTTGAACCAGAAGCGCGCCTTGTCACAATGGATGTCTCGGCACTCTACACCAGCATCCCCCACGATGAAGGCATTGCTGCAACTGCCTCAGTGCTCGACACCGACAACTGCCAGTTTCCAGATGCAACTTTACAAATCATCCGCTTCATCCTGGACCACAATGTCTTCACCTTCAACAACCAGTTCTTCATCCAGACACACGGAACAGCCATGGGGACCAAATTCGCACCTCAATATGCCAACATCTTCATGCACAGGTTCGAACAAGACTTCTTCACCGCACAGGACCTTCAACCAATGCTATACACTAGAGACATCGATGACATTTTCTTCCTTTGGACTCATGGCGAACAATCACTGAAACAACTATATGATGACATCAACAAGTTCCATCCCACCATCAGACTCATCATGGACTACTCTCCGGAATCAGTTGCATTCTTGGACACACGCATCTCCATCAAGGACGGTCACCTCAGCACTTCACTGTACCGCAAGCCCACGGATAACCTCACGATGCTCCACCTCTCCAGCTTCCACCCTAAACACGTTAAAGAAGCCATCCCCTACGGACAAGCCCTCCGTATACACAGGATCTGTTCGGATGAGGAGGATCGCAACAGACACCTCCAGACGCTGAAAGATGCCCTCATAAGAACAGGATATGGCGCTCGACTCATCGATTGACAGTTCCGACGCGCCATAGCGAAAAACCACACTGACCTCCTCAGAAGACAAACACGGGACACGGTGGACAGAGTACCCTTCGTCGTCCAGTACTTCTCTGGAGCAGAGAAGCTACGACATCTCCTCCGGAGCCTTCAACATGTCATTGATGAAGACGAACATCTCGCCAAGGCCATCCCCACACCCCCACTTCTTGCCTTCAAACAACTGCACAACCTCAAACAGAGCATTGTCCGCAGCAAACTACCCAGCCTTCAGGAGAACAGTGACCACAACACCACACAACCCTGCCACAGCAACCTCTGCAAGGCGTGTCGGATCATCGATACGGATGCCATCATCTCACGTGAGAACACCATCCACCAGGTACACGGTACATACTCTTGCAACTCGGCCAACGTTGTCTCCCTGATACGCTGAAAGGATGTCCTGAGGCATGGTACATTGGGGAAACCATTCAGACGCTACGACAACGGATGAATGAACACCGCTCGACAATCATCAGGCAAGACTGTTCTCTTCCTGTTGGGGAGCACATCAGCGGTCATGGGCATTCGGCCGCTGATATTCGGGTAAGCGTTCTCCAAGGCGGCCTTCATGACACACGACAGCGCAGAGTCGCTGAGCAGAGACTGATAGCCAGGTTCCGCACACATTTGAGGACGGCCTCAACCGGGATCTTGGGTTCATGTCACACTATCTGTAACCCCCACAACCTGCCTGGACTTGCAAAATCTCACTGGCTGTCCTGTCTGGAGACAATGCACATCTCTTTAACCTGTGCTTAATGCTCCCTCCACTCACACTGTCTGTACCTTTCAGACTTGATCAGCTGTAAAGACTCGCATTCCAGTCATTATTCATTTTTCTGTAAATTGAGTTTGTGTCTTTATGTGCCCTGTTTGCTGTTTCTGAGCAGATCTCCCACTCACCTGACGAAGGAGCAGGGCTCCGAAAGCTCGTGGCGTTTGCCAACAAATAAACCTGTTGGACTTTAACCTGGTGTTGTTAGACTCCTCACTGTGTTTCAAGTGGGAAAGCAGTTTTCAGAGGTAAATCAAAGGTGATGCAATGTTAATACTGTCTGGGAATCAAGCGTTAAATCAGTTGTGAACAGCTTTTACTGCACTCAAGACAAGTAAATCCTAAAGGAGTTGGTGTAAAATCCTTGACTGGATTTGCCATTAAAAATGAGTGGAAGCCTTGTTTTGAAAAAGTCATTTGTAAAATCTGGACTGGATTTTGGAATGCAAACCACTAAGGGAAAACATTATTGTGAGGAAAGATTCTAAAGTGTATTTTTGGGAGTGGAGTTTGGAACCCCTCATATGGCAATCATCTCGGGGTGATTCTGAGGAGAAATCCACAGGCACTAATTTGGGTTCAAAGCGGAGTGTGTGCATTTGACCACAAACAATCTGTGTGCTTAAAAGGGACTTTGTGTTAATGGGACCATTGTAGTTTAAGATGTACTTTGTGTTAATCTGAAACTCTGTGTGCATTTGTTAAGCTAAGAGGGGAATAAAGGAGTATTGTATTATAATATAACAATATAATAAATGTTTTTTCCTTGTTAAAACCAATTAGTGGTCCTGTGACTCTGTTCCTCCGTGTTTTATCAAGAAGATGTAAAAGTGAGATTTCCTCCAAGACTGGAAATTCCTGCCCAAGGACAACGGAACTTTAAATGGTCTGCTGAGTTTTCTGATCCACCTATTATGATACCCACGGCTGGACCAGAAAATCTCGCTCATGGTCTTTTGAGATCTTCCTGTCCAGTTGTAAAATGTAACACTGTGTTCTATCCTGAAATCATGAAAAAAGTCATTTCTTTTTCATGCATTCTATCAACAAGACTGTCTACATTCACCTCCACACTTATCTATGCCTTTGCGGCACGGTGGCACAGTGGTTAGCACTGCTGCCTCACAGCACCAGGGACCCAGGTTCGATTCCCGGCCTTGGTCACAGTCTGTGCGGAGTCTACACATTCTCCCCGTGTCTGCCTGAGTTTCCACAGGCTGCTCCGGTTTCCTCCCACAGTCTGAAAGACGTACATTGGCCGTGCTAAATTCTCCCTCAGTGTACCCGAACAGGTGCCGGAGTGTGGCGACTCAGGGATTTTCACACTAACTTCATTGCAGTGTTAATGTAAGCTTACTTGTGACACTAATCAATAAACTTAAACTTTAAACTTGATGAGTCTTCCATCTTCCCAACTCTATAGACTTGATCCCAAACAAAATTCTGCTGCTTATATCCCAGCTTGAATCAGGCATGTTCATGAAGTTCTGGTCACCCTATTCTAGAAAAGATATTATTAAACCAGAAAGAGCAGAGAAAAGATTTACTAGAATGCGACTGGGACTTGATGGCTTGAGTTATAAGAAGAGGCTGGACAGACTGGGACTTTTTTCCCTGTAGCGTAGGAGGTTTAGGGATGATCTTATAGAGGTCTATAAAATAATGAGGGGCATCGATCAGCTAGATAGTCAACATCTTTTCCCAAAAGTAGAGGAGTCTAAAACTAGAGGGCATAGGTTTAAGTTGAGAGGGGAGAGATACAAAAGTGTCAAGCGGAACAATTTTTTCACACAGAGGGTGGTGAGTGTCTTGAACAAGCTGCTAGAGGTAGTAGTAGAGGCGGGTACAATTTTGTCTTTTAAAAAGCATTTGGACAGTTACATGTGTAAGATGGGTATAGAGAGATATAGGCCAAATGCGGGCAATTGGGACTAGCTTAGTGGCAAAAAAAAGGGGTGGCATGGACAAGTTGGACTGAAGGGCCTTTTCCATGCTGTAAAACTCTATGACTCTATGACTATGACTTCACTGTTCTCACAGATTTTAGTTTCGAGTCCAACAGTGCCTCAATTGTAAAATTACCTTGTTCCCAAATCCCTCCATGGCCACAACCCTCCTATTTCTTTAACCTCCTCCAGCTCCACAATGAATCATAGAATCCCTACAGTACAGAAAGAGGCCATTCGGCCCATCGAGTCTGCACCGACCACAATCCCACCCAGGCCCTACCTCCGTATCCCTACATATTTACCCACTAATCCCTCTAACCTACGCATCTCAGGCCACTAAGGGCAATTTTAGCATGGCCAATCAACCTAACCTGCACATCTTTGGACTGTGGGAGGAAACCAGAGCACCCGGAGGAAACCCACGCAGACACGAGGAGAATGTGCAAACTCCACACAGACAGTGACCCAAGCCGGGAATCGAACCCAGGTCCCTGGAGCTGTGAAGCAGCAGTGCTAACCACTGTGCTACCGTGCCGCCAATGCTCCAAGATATCTTTGCTTCTTCCAATGCTGACGCCTTCTGCCTCCCATATTTTAATGGCTCCACATTTGGTGGTCACACCTTCATGCCCTAAGCTCTGGGAGTTTCTCTCTAAACCTTTCTCTGTCTTGACCTCCCCTCATGTAAAACTGTAGCAGGAGTTGTGCCAGACCCTGACTCCTGACTTCTGTCCTGTTGTGTGAACCTGTAACTGGGCCAGTCATTGAGTATATTTCAAGCAGAGATCGATAGGTTTCTCAATACCCGTGACATAAAAGTGCTATGAGGACAGTGTGTGGGGAAAAAGTCATTGAAGTGAATGATCAGCCATGATCTTATTGGATGGGTATGATGGGCTGAATGCTCTACTCCTGCTCCTACATTCTTTTCTCTGCAGTTCCCAGGGTGGCTGACAGCTACACCAGACGCAGTCCTGTCAGCTTCAGGATTGGAGATCACTTTTGAATGGGCAGAAAAGGTTTGGGTGGAGCCAGAAGCCATAAGCATGGGCTGAAGTGGGGGATGAGCCAAATGCCAGAAGCAGGCCAAAGGTGCAGTGTACCTGAATAGTGAGCAGCAGAGCAGTCAGAGCAGGAGCCCCAAAGAGAGTGGCCTGAAAATTCCAGTCTGTGCCTGGAGATCTGGCGAGGACTCTCTGGGCAGCACAGACAGCCACTGAGTGTGAGCAGCCCCGAGGGGTGGGATTCCCATTGCCATCTGGATGGCAGAGTAATTTAGCTATAGGGGCACCAACTCTCCTGGTTTCTTTCCTGCATTTCTACTCCAGTTTTAACCTCAAATCCATTTTGTGAAGAGTGCGAATAGCAGGCAAAAGAGAAAGGGTTGAGATCACTAACGGTAATTCCCTCAGACATTCGTGGCTCCCACTGTTTAACAACTAAGTCTGTCATAGAATTGTAGAATCCCTACAGTGCAGAAGGAGGCCATTCAGCCCATTGAGTCTGCACCGATCACAACCCCACCCAGGCCCTATCCCTATAACCCCATGCATTTACCTTAGCTAGTCCCCCTGTCATTAAGGGGCAATTTAGCATGGCTAATCCACCTAACCCGCACATTTTTGGAGTGGGGGAGGAAACCGGGGCACCCGGAGGAAACCCACGCAGACAAGGGGAGAATGTGCAAACACCACACACACAGTTACCCAAGGCTGGAATTGAACCCGGATCCCTGGCACTGTGAGGCGGCAGTGCTAACCACTGTGCCACCGTGCCGCTCAGCTGTGACACAGCTGGGACCAGGAGTTGAGTCTTTGTGTGTCTGAATTGTTGTGCAATTGTATGAATTTCTTTAAAACCTGCCTGTGAGCAGGCTTTCATCCATCCTCATAACTCCTTATGTGATGTGGGGGAAAACTGTGCTGGACAACGCACCCGTGAGTTGCCTTTGCAGGTTGAAGGTTCTTTGTCAATTTGAGTTGATATTGTCCTTTGTTGAGTTGAAGCATTACTCACACGGGATAGGGTAACCAGACCAACACTTGCAATCAGTCAGTGCCTGCAATGCACTTAATTACCACCCCCAACCTCCCCCATTCCTCCCAACACTATAACAAACACACAAGCACAAAACATATACATACACAAAACATGTGCATACATGCATGCATGCACAAAACACAACACACACACAAACACACATACACACACATACACAAAGCATATACATACACAAAGCACATGCACACGTGCATGCACACACAAAACACACACACACAGACATATATACAGGGAAGAGGGACTGTCAGGAACTAGCATTGTTTGAACTTGAAGTGAGGAGGTATTAGAGGCTCTGATGGGCTTAGAAATGGACAAATCCCCTGGCCCGGGCTGCTGTGGGCGGCGAGACAGGAAATTGTAGGGGCTCTGACGCAAATTTCCAATTCCTCTCTTGGCCTCGAGGGAAACACAATAAGAAGTTTAACAACACCAGGTTAAAGTCCAACAGGTTTATTTGGTAGCAAAAGCCACACAAGCTTTCGGAGCTCCAAGCCCCTTCTTCAGGTGAGTGGGAATTCTGTTCACAAACAGGGCATATAAAGACACAGACTCAAAATTACATGAATAATGGTTGGAATGCGAATACTTACAGCTAATCAAGTCTTTAAGATACAAACAACGTGAATGGAGAGAGCATCAAGACAGGCTAAAAAGATGTCTATTGCCTTTAGACAGGGAAGTGCCAGAGGACTGGAGGGTGGCTAACGTGGTTCCATTTTTAACGAAGGGTGGTAGAGATGAACTAGAAAATTACAGACCAGTGAGACTCATGTCAGTGGTAGGGAAACTATTGCAAAAAATTCTGAAGGAGAGGATTAATATCCACTTGGAAAGGCATGGGTTAATTAATGCTAGTCAGCATAGCTTTGTCAGAGGGAGGTCATGCCTAATAAATTTGTTAGAATTATTCGAAAATGTGATTGTGTGTGGATGAGGGAAGTGCAGTTGATGTAGTTTACATGGATTTTAACAAAGCTTTTGACAAGATACCACATGGGAGACTGATTGAGAAGGTTAAAGCATTCAGAGAAACTTGGCGAGATGGATCAGAAACTGGCTTAGTCACAGGACACAAAGTGTGGCGGTAGAAGGCTGTCTGAATGACTGGAGGCCGGTGTCCACTGGCGTACCACAAGGGTCAGTACTGGGACCTTTATTGTTTGTCACATACATAAACAATATAGATGAAAATGTGGGGGGAAAGATAAGCAAGTTTGCAGATTGGTAGGGTGGCGAATGGTGAAGAAAATGGTTGTAGGCTACAGTAAGACATAGATGGGTTGGTCAGATGGGCAGAGCAGTGGCAGATGGTATCTAACCCTAATAAATGTGAGGTGATGCACTTTGGAAGAAGGAACAAGTCAAGGGAGTATTTAATGAATGGAAGACACTGGGTATCTCAGAGGAACAGAAGGATCTTGGGGTAATTATTCACAGATCCCTGAAGTAAGCATGTGAGTACGATAGTTAAGAAGACATGTGGGACACTTGAAATCATAGAAATCATAGAAACCCTACAGTGCAGAAGGAGGCCATTTGGCCCATCGAGTCTGCGCCGACCACAATCCCACCCAGGCCCTACCCCTATATCCCTACATATTTACCCGCTAATCCCTCTAACCTACACATCTGAGGACACTAAGGGACAATTTTAGCATGGCCAATCAACCTAACCCGCACATCTTTGGACTGTGGGAGGAAACCGGAGCACCTGGAGGAAACCCACGCAGACACGAGGAGAATGTGCAAACTCCACTTGCTTTCATCAGTCGCGGTATAGAGTATAAGAATAAAGTGGCAATGTTGGAGTTGTGCAGAACATTGATTAGGCCACGGCTGGAGTACTGTGTGCAGTTCTGGTCACCTCTCTATAGGAAGGATTTGATTGAACTAGAGGGGGTACAGAGGAGGTTCACCAGGATGTTGCCTGGGATGGAGCATCTGAGCTATAAGGAGGGACTGGATAAGCTTGGATTGTTTTCCTCAGAGCAGAGAAGGCTGAAGTGGGGGGGGAGGGGGGGCATATTTGAGGTGTATAAGATTATGAGGGGTATGGACAGGGTGAGCATGGAGCAGCTGTTCCCCTTGGTTGAGTTGTCAATCATGAGGGGGCATAGTTTTTGGGTGAGGGGCAGGAGATATAGAGGGGGTTTGAGAACAACCTTTTTCACTCAGAGGGTGTAGGGAATCTAGAATGCACTGCCTGGGAAGGTGGTGGAAGCACACACAAACACAACACACACAAAACCTTTAAAAAATATTTAGGTGAGCACTTGAAATATCATAATATTCAAGGATATGGGACAAGTGCAGGAAAATGGGATTAGCGCGCATTTAGCGTAGATATTATCAGTGCAGACTCCATAGGCCGAAGGGTCTTTTCTGCACTATGTAACTCTATGACTCTACAAAACACACACTCACACACACACACACACACACACACGCACACACACACTCACACACACACAAGCACACACACACACACTCACACACACACACACACTCACACACACGCACACATGCACGCACGCACACGCGCACGCGCACAGACACACACACACGCACACGCGCACACATACACACACACACGCACACACACGCACACCCGCACACACACACACGCACACACACACGCACACATACACACACGCACACACGCACACATACACACACACACGCACACACACGCACACACGCACACACACACGCACACACACGCGCAGATACACACACGCGCACACATACACACACATGCACATACACATGCACACACTCACATACACACGCACACATACACACACACGCACACGCACACATGCACACACCGCACACACACACACACGCACACGTATACACACGCAGATACACACACACGCACACGTATACACATGCACACACACACACACACATGCACATACACACGCACACACACACACATACACACGCACACATACACACACACATACACGCACACGCACACACTTTGGAGCAAATAGAAAACTATTATTTCTGAGCAACACTTAATAAGGTGGCCATTGGAACTAATGAGCTAAACTTTCCTAATGTTGCCTCTGAGTGAGATAATTGGGAACTCTAGACCATGGGGACTCATAAAGAAATCAATTAACAACAAATGTGGTATGATGGGTCTAATTAGCAGGGAAAATATTAAACGGTGTTTAACACATACTGGACTCTTCCCTTTGGGGCACATAAAGGCCACATTGTAAGATGAAATTTGCAGCCACATTACAAAGAGTTTAGAAACAACTCAGTGGGAGAAGGACTCTGAAATGTTGTTTCAAAGTGTTTCAGACAGCCTTGCTGTATTGATGAATAGACAGAAAACAATCTGTTTCGCATTTGTTCTCAACATTCAGAGATCTGAAGTAACACCAGAACTTCTCCACACAAGCTTCCTACACTCAATTTAGATGGAATTTCAGAACAGAGAGACCTAAGGGTATGTAGTTCCTTGAAAGTGGAATCACAGGAGAGTTTTGGAGACAGGCAATGCAATGTGGGAGACCAACGAGGGTTGGTCAAGTGTAGAGGTGACAAACGCAAGAACGAGGGTTTCAGGAGCCGATGAGCTGAGACAGGGGTGCAGTCAGGTGGTGTTATGGAGTTGGAATTAGGCGGGATTACTGATGGTATGAACATGTGGCCGGACTCAAGTCAGGGATAACTATGACATTGAGGTTGTGAACAGACTGGTTTAGTGTCAGAGTGTTGCCAGGGAGAGGGTTGGAGTCAGTGGCCAGGGGACAGAGGCCAGGATTTTCCACCTGAATTCCGCCCCCCACCCCGCGAGGCAGGTTTTCCTGCAGTGGAGGCAGCTCCAAGAATAGATCCTTGAGGGATACCAGAAGTAACAGTGTGGGAGTGGGAAGGCAAGCCATTGCAAGTGATTAGATGGATAGGGGCAGCACAGTGGCACAGTGGTTAGCACTGCTGCCTCACAGCGCCAGGGATCCAGGTTCAATTCCAGCCTAGGTCACTGTCTGTGCGGAGTTTGCACGTTCTCCCCGTGTCTGGGTGGGTTTCCTCCGGGTGCTCCAGTTTCCTCCCACAGTCCAAAGATGTGCGGGTTAGGTTGATTGTCCATGCTAAATTGACCCTAGTGTCAAAGGGATTAGCAGGGTAAATGTGTGGGATTACGGGAATGGGGCCTGGTTGGGACTGTGGTCAGTACAGACTCGAATGGCCTCCTTCTGTGCTGTAAGGATTCCATGATTTTATGATAAGAATGGACCCAGTGTCATGGACAACAGAAAAATATCAGAGGGGAATGCTAACTCCAACCATGCTAAGGGTTACAGACAGATCGAGGAGGATGAAACGGAATCAGTTGTCTCACTCACATCACATGTCAGTGGTGACAGTGATGAGAGTCGTTCTGATACTGTGGCGGGGGTGAGAACTTGATTAGATTCAAGCAGAGAGTTTGGGAAAGGTAGACACAGATTTGACAGTTGGACAACATGTTCAAAGACTTTGGCGAGGAAAGGGAAATTGAAGGTCATGTGGTAGTTTGCAAGGACAGTGGGCTTAATGTTTTTCTTTCTTAAGAGAGGGATGATGACTGAAGGTTTAGAGAAGAGAGCTGCAACACCTGAAGAGGGAGAACTGTTAACAATACATGGGGACTGGGGAAGGGAAGTAAGGCAGTTTAGTGGGAATAGAATTGAGAGAGGAGCGGGTGGATCTCAGGGACAAGGTGAGCTGGGAACTTTACTGGATATTTGTCCAAGTGGGCTGGTGGAAGGAAGGGAGGTGGAAAAGGCAGTTGACAGGATTGCCTCAATCCTAGTGACAAAGTAGTTCAAGACACTTATAAATAATTATTTCATAAGTTGCTGTCCTCGGTCCTCATGGCTGGCTGATCCCAGGGTTGTGGCCTGTCAGTGCCTTGTCCCTTAGAATAAATAATTTTCACTCTGGGCCATTGATCCAGAGCAGAAGCCGGTTCATGTCAAGTGTAATCAATGTCCTGCATCCTCACTCATCCCTGCTTCTACCACCTATTGGCATTCATTGTTCTCCTATTACACCTCTGGTTGAAGATGTCAGTTCCCACCCATCATTCTGCAGTGATTGATCCGAAATGTTGGCCCAAAAACCTTCCCGGAATCGATAGCCTGCATCAAGCCAGGCTATTCAGTTAGGACCACATAAGGCTCTACTCCAAAAAGCAGTCAATTGTGGTTTAGGGTATATAGATCGTTAATCTTATTCATCTGCATATGTGTTGAAGCCTTCGACCGATTGCTGTCAACTCATTTTAACTGTTAGCACAGAAATCTCAGGCTTGAGTGCCAAGGCAGTATATTTGTACCACTGCAGGCATTGTCCATTTTATGTGACAAAGAGCAATGGGCGGAATCATCCCGCCATCCCCCCTCCCCCGCCCCCCAGCCCCCCTACTCCGCTCACTGCTACCTCCCTCCCCCAGTGACCACTGGGGGCACCACAGGGATTCTCACAGTAACTTCATTGCTGTGTTAATGTAAGCCTACTTGTGATACCAATAAATAAACTTAAAAACTAATAATTAAACATTTAAAACTTTTAAACTGTAAACTCTTGGTGTTCGAGCCAGACAATCAGGTGGGACGTGCAAAATCTGTTTCCCCAGAGTAGGGATATTCAGTGGGAGCTTACAGTCCCGACCGTTGTGGCGAGATAAAGGTGGGTCGCCATTCCGGCCAAAAGTCATTAGGAAACCCAATACAAATAAGCCCCTGACTAGAATTCCCACTGCCCGCCCCCCCCCATCTCCCCACCCCCCATTCCTCCCCCGCCCCCCCCCCCCCGCCCCCCACCCCCCCATTGAAAGGAAACAAATGGATGTTCAAATTTAATTAGCTTCCCACTATGTGGGATTTGTTAAAATCGAAACATAGGAAATAGGAAGAGGAGTAGGCTATCCTGTCCTTCAAGCCTGCTCTGCCGTACAGTACGATCATGATCAGTGTGACCAGCTGAACAAATACTTTGGATCTGTCTTCACTAAGGAGGACATAAATAACCTTCCAGAAATACCAAGAGACAGAGGGTCTAGAATGAAGGAGGAACTAAAAGAAATCCTTATTATTCAGGAAATTGAATTGGGGACATTGCTGGGATTCAATAAGGCCCCGGGGCCTGATGCTCTGCATCTCAGAGTATTCAAGGAAGTGGCCCTCAAAATAATGAACAAATTGGTGATCATTTTCCAGCATTCTATAGACTCTGGAAGAGTTCCAGTGGGTTGAAGGGTAGCAATGTAACCCCACTTTTTAAAAAAGGAGGGATTGAGAAAACCAGGAATTATAGACCGGTTAGCCTGACATTGGTGATGGGGAAAATGCTGGAGTCCATTATTAAGGATGCAATAACTGAGCGTTTGGAAAGCAGTGACAGGACTGGTCCAAGTCAGCATGGATTCATGGATAAAGGGAAATTGCGCTTGACAAATCTTCTGGAATTTTTTGAGGATGTGACCAGTAGAGTGGACAAGGGGGAACCAGTGGTCGTTGTGTATCTGGACTTTCAAAAGGCTTTTGACAAGGTCCCACACAAGAGATTAGTGAGCAAAATCAATGCTCAAGTTATTGGAGGTAACGTATTGATGTGGATAGAGAACTGATTGGCAGACAGGAAGCAGAGAGTGGGAATAAAAGGTTCCTTTTAAAATGGCAGGTAGTGACTAGTGGGGTACCACAGGGTTCAGTGCTGAGACTCCAGCTATTCACAATATACATTAATGATTTGGATGAAGGAATTGAATGCAATATCTCCAAAATTTCAGATGACACTATGCTTCGTGGCAGTGTGTGCAGTGAGGAGGATGCTAAGAGGCTGCAGAGTGAGTTGGACAGGCTGGCTGAGTGGGCAAATATTTGGCAAATGCAGTATAATGTGGATAAATCTGAGGTTATCCACTTTGGTGGCAAAAACAGGAAGGAAGATTATTATCTGAATGGTGACAGTTTAGGAAAAGGGGAAGTGTAAAGTGACCTGGGTGTCATGGTGGAACAGTCGCTGACAGTTGACATGCAGGTACAGCAGGCGGTGAGGAAAGCTAATGGCATGCTGGCCTTCATAGCAAGAGGATTTGAGTATAGGAGTAAAGATATCTTGCTGCAGTTATACAGGGCCTTGGTGAGGCCACACCTTGAGTATTGTGTGCAGTTTTGCAGTTCTTAGTTTGAGGAAGGAATTCTTGCTATTGAGGGAGTCCAGCGAAGGTTCACCAGACTGATTCCTAGAATGGCAGGACTGACAAATGAAGAGAGACTGGATCGACTGGGCTTGTACTCACTGGAATTTGGAACAATGAGAGAGGATCTCATAGAAACATATAAAATCCTGATGGGACTGGACAGGCTAGATGTGGGAAGAATGTTCCCGATGTTGGGGAAGTCTAGGAATAGAGGATCACAGTCTCAGAATAAGGGGTAAGCCATTCAGGACTGAGATGAGGAAGAACTTCTTCACTCAGAGTTGTGAACCTGTGGAATCCTCTACCACAGAAAGCTGTTGGGGCCAGTTCATTAAGTATGTCCAAGAAGGAGCTGGTTGTGGCCCTTGTGGCTAAAGGGATCAAAGGGTATGGAGAGAAAGCGGGAGTGGGATACTGAAAGTGCATGATCAGCCATGATCATATTGAATGGCAGTGCAGGCATGAAGAGCCGAATGGCCTACTCCTGCACCTATTTTCTATGTTTTCTATGACTGATCCTCTATCTCAAAGCCATACGCCTGCTTTCTCCCCTTTCTAGAGTCCAGAAATATTTCAGGAACATATTCAGTGATTTGGTCTCCACAGATGGTAGAGAATTCCATATGTTCACCACCCATTGAATGAAGAAATTTCAGTCCTAAATGGCCTGCCCCATACCTTGAGACAGTGACCTCTTGTTCTAGAGCCTCCAGTTAAAGGAAACAACATTGTTGCATCCACTCTGTCCAGCCCTGTCAGGATGTTATACGTTTCAATGAGATCCCTTCTCATTCTTCTGAATCCCAGTGAATAGAGGCCGAGTTGACCCAATCGGTCCTCATACAACAACACTGTCAGCGCAGGAATCAGCCTGGTGAACCTTCACTGCACTCCCTCTATGCCAAGTACATCTTTTCTTAGATAAGGAGTCTACAACTGCACACAGTACTCCAGACGTGGTCTCGCCAAGGCCCTGTACAGCTGGAGTAAGACATCTGGTACGCAAGTCCTCTTGCAATGAAGGCCAACATATCATTTCCCTTCCTAACCATTTGCTGCACCTGTGTGATCACCCGTTGGTGTCAGAGTTGGGATAATATTCCTTTCCTCATGACTAACACAGAAACAAAAAGGAAAAAAAAATGAGATGAACTGCCCACTTGCAATGCTCCAAGTTGAAAGTTTTAGCAGACGGTGGCATAGTAGTGACGTCAGGAGATTAGTAATTCAGAGACTTGGCTCTGAGGACATGGTGGCACATTGGTTAGCACTGCTGCCTCACAGTGCCAGGGACCCAGGTTCGATTCCTGGCTTGGAGATGGGGGTGCAGGGGTGGTGGGGGTGAGGGGAAAGTATGTGGGCTTCAGTCAGGCCCATGTTTTTGGGATAAATTTTGGAGGCCACCACAGAGGCTGCTGGGTTCAGAGGCAGACCATTTAATAGGTCACTTCAGTGTTGTAAGATTTCACCCAAGTTATAATGAAAGGCCCTCTAGTCTGTATCCCACACATTCCCCATGACCCATTCATGCCACCTCATGCTCCACCAACCCCCTATGTCTGCTCATGCCCTCTATGCCAAGATGTCTCCTTCCAGAGAACCCCAATGGTCCTTTAAGTTCCCATGTCAAGTGATGGAACTTCCATGCCCATTCACCCAATATAGATGCATTGAATGCATTAGTAACAGTAGGATTTGCTAGGTAAATGCTTTAAAGACATTCATCTCTTGATAACTTTCCGCTTTCTTAAATAATTCCGCTTTTTACTGCAATCCAATAAAATTGTCAACCATCCAGACCCTTTAATCAAATGATAGCAGAAATGGTGAGCACTTGAACTGTTTTGTCTTGTAGAAATCAATGATATGAAATTGACAGCATAGATCAGAGAGCCAGAGCTGTCAATCAAACTGGGGCTCAGGTGTTTCAACGAGATAATGGATTTCTCCAAGAATGCTCAATGAAAGGACGAGTGGGAGGGTGTATCATGGCAAGGGGAGAAGAGGGGTGATAGGGGTTTGGAGGGGTATGTGGTTGAAATAAAAATACAGGAAAAAACCGAGCAGGTCTGGCAGCATTAGCGGAGAGAGGAACAGAGTTAACGTTTTGAATCCGTATGACTCTTCTTCAGAGCATGTTCAGTTTTGAACTTGCCTTTTGAAGGCTTCTGTCATGGAGTTCAGAACAGCTCTGAGCTACCATTAGCCACAGCTCTTTGAAAATCTGGTCCCACTCCTCAAAGATTGCAGAAAACTAAGACATACCTATCGCTGCAATGGAGCTGGCCAGGGCTGGAGTGCAGGATGCTGCCTTGTGACCTTAAGTAGCCCGCATCCTTAAAAGGTGCTCCTGAAAATCAGGAACCCCAGGATTGGGGTCAGCAATCCCGGCATCGGGGCAGGGTCAACATTTTTAAAGGACTGCTCAGTCAGCCCCACGAGGTAAAAATCTAGCCCCATGTTCCCAGTAGTTGAACTGGTTAAACTCTGTGGTTGGAATGTTATGGCCATTCACTCGGTTTCTGCGATCGACATATTAAAGGTCTAAATGGCTGACAATTTTATTGGGTTGTAGTTAAAAAGCGGATTTATTTGAGAAAGTGGAAAGTAATGTCTTTAAAGCATTTAACGAGAAAGTCCCAGCATTCAATTCATTTATACAGCAGAGAGTGGGTGAATGGGTGTAGAAGTGCCGTAACATGGCATGGGAACATGAGGGACCATGGGGGTTTTCTGGAGGGACATAGCTTGTCATGAAGAGCATGAGCTGCCATTGGGGTGGGTGGGCACATGAGGTGGCATGAATGGGCCATGGGGAATGTGCGGGGGGTGAGGGGGGGTGAGGGGGGTGTGTGGGGTGCAGGGTCTTTCATTGTCAGTGGGTGAAATTTTCCTATCCCGCTGGAGTGAAGGGAGATTTGGCTGGTTGCCAAATTCTCCGACCTCGCTGTGGCGGGAGCATGGCGGGAATGGCCGGTAAGATTGCCCCCTGCATATTTAAGAATAAGCTCAGCTGCCATTGTGCCTGTGTTCCTAATCATGTTCTATTGCAGCAGGGAGGTGCAGAGTCAATATCTGACCAAGATAATCTCAGTAAGATCACGCGTTAGACATGCTGCCTATTCACTCCCTAGACTATGGGTCATGGATTGTGCTTTCAGTCACTCATGCACAAATATTATGTTAGGTGAGGCCAAGGATAAGTTCAGTAGGGCCTATCACACAGGAGTCCCAATGTTGCCTTCAGAACGGAGATTTGGATGGGTTATTAGTGTGTTTGCTGCATTGCACAAATCATCACAGCCATAAACCAATGTTCAGGGAGAAGGTAAGGAAGAAAGATAAAACATATTGTCAACAAACACATTAACAAAGTGTTTATTTAGTCTGAAAGCGTTTATTGCCTTGGATGCTCTGGGATTCCGAACATCTCTCTCTTAATTAGATTGCATGGAAGCTTATAAAAAGGGTTCAGCTTCTTTGGGAACTAGAGTAGAACCTTGATAGCGAAACAATGGCTTGTCTCTGCCTCAGATACCTTCCCCTTTGTTATGTCCCTTTATCTGCGCTGCTGCAATGCAGCCAGGAGAATAGCAGACAGCAGAGTAAATTAAAACTTCTTAATTTTTCAGGGAGGAATAAATCATAGCAAAAAAAAAGAAGAATTAAGGAGCTTATGCTTCCCTTTGAAGATGGTTTCTGACAGGACATATCCTTGAAGTTCATCCAAAATGGCCTCCGCTGGGTGAAGGGACAGTGGAAGTTCACACCTGACTGAGGCAAAACTTTACAGCAAATAAGGGATTGCATTGGCGGCTAATGGGAAAAGATTTGAAAAGCTATTACAATTTTAATTCTTTATGATAGTTTGAAATTAAGTTAAGAAACAGTTATTAAATTGTCCGTTTAATACAAAACTCAGCTCGTGGCAAGGCTATATTATCTGCACTCTAAATCCGCACCGTTGCTTTTCCCCTCCCTCCATTCTATTATTCACGTTGATTCATTTTGTCTCCGTTAGTTCAATAGAAATTAAAATGCATAAGCACAAACCCCACAAGCTCTTACAAAAGATAATTTATCCATTAAAATTCCTAATTTACATACATTTGCTTCAATCAGCCTGTCAGGTTTTAATTACATTCTGCCCCATTAAATACATTAACTCGGATTCCAAAATTACTTATTATTATCAGTTTGTCGCAGTCTTATTTGAGCTTGATTGTTACACACTTCAACTTCAATTCTCTCAACTCATTATTCTCTCATTCTCTTCTCTTTTTATCCAGGCAAATGGATACACAAACTTACACGCATACACACACATGCACATATGAACACAAACAGAGATAAACACAGAGAGGCACACGGACATACACACTGGCATGACTAGACACACACACACACACACACACACAGAAGCAAATGTACCGCTGGCACTCAATGGAAATTGGATTCCATTCTCCAAAATTGACATCAGTGAATGCATAGGCTAAAGGAGACAAGTGCAGGGAGAGTACGGCACGAAAATATCTTTGGGAGTTAAAAATTGGATGAGAACCAAACTCGTTCTCAAGTGAAAGAGTTCATCGTCATTTGGCACTGGAGTCAAATTGGCAGCAGACTTGACTTCGGAATAGATTGTCTGCAGAGATTTCCCCGTCGCCTAGCAATGGAGACACTTACAGATGACTCCACTGTGACCTGTTATTTGTAATTGGAGCTGTGACCGGGTGTCACCCAGAGCTGATGTATCTCTGCCACCGCTTCAGGTTGATTGTCTCGGTTGGGTTTTATCCAGTCCCTCAGTCAGTCTCTCTCAGTTACTTGGATTCACAGTTCTTTTACTCTTACAGTGTTAGGAACAGAATGTATTTGCGTTTTTCTTTGCTGCCTGAAATCAGTATAGCTTTGTATGGAAAGAGGGGCATGTTTTTGTAATCTCGTGACTGTGTATTCCAATTAGGTAATTCAGAAGCAAGCTTTTATGAGTTTAAAATAACAAAGGCTTTTTTCTCACACAATTATCAGAATTAAGGCAACATCACACACTACGTCTTACAAATGCACACACTTGCATACACATAGAGACACATGCACACACACAGAGACACATGCACGCACACACAGACATGCACACACACACGCATGTACACACACATGCGTGCGTGCACACACACATGCGCACACACAGACACATGCATGCACAAACACACATACAAAGATATATTACAGATGAAGATCGTGCACTGTTAAAATTTACAGCTAATTCTATCTCTGAAGTGCAAAGTCCTGTCTTTCACATGGCAAGTCTGTGGTTTCCTTAATGGGTTCATGATGATTTAAAGTTGAAGTGAGGGTCTTGTAAAGCAAAGGGTTCACAGCAGAATGTGAAGTTTCTTCCAGCCAATTATTATAGATTACAGAATTCTAGAATCCCAAAAGTGCAGAAGGAGGTCATTCAGCCCATCAGGTCTACAAAAACAACAATCCCACCCAGGCCCAATGCCTGCAACCCCACATATTTACCCCCGCTAACCCCTCTATCCTATGCATCCCGGAACACTAAGGGGCAATTTAGTATGGTCAATGTACCTAACCCGCACATCTTTGGACTGTGGGAGGAAACCGGAGCACCCAGAGGAAACCCATGCAGACACGGTGAGAACGTGCAAACTCTGCACAGACAGTCACCCGCGGCTGGAATTGAACCCAGATCCCTGGCGCTATGAGGCAGCAGTGCTAACCACTGTGCCACCGTTAATATCTGGGAGGTTTGTTCTCAGGTGAACTTTGAAACTGAAAGAGGTTAAGTCAGTGGTGCTGAACCTGATGAGCCTTAAGTGATGCCACTTAAGGCCCATCAGCATTCTAAGGGTGGCCAGCAAGACATTTTGTTGATTGTTACCCACTCAGAGAGTTGCCGCATTTGCTGGTTTCTATATCCACAGTTTTTGTTCCTACCGGTGTGCCTGAAGTAATACGCACATAAAGCAAAAGCACGTGAAATGAGATGTATGCTGATTAACTGTGAGAGACATGTGTTCCATCTGCCATCCAATCAAATGCAAATATTTCTTTATTAATATAAAAGCAAATTACTGCGGATGCTGGAATCTGAAACAGGAACAGAAAATGGTGGAAAATCTCAGCAGTTCTGAAAGAGTGTTACTTACCTTTGTTCTGCCATTCCCACATTCTGATTTCTTCATGGCCGCTATTAGCACCATTCGTAACCATGATCATCGCCATTTACATTTCCTTTGTCTTTTTGTCTATGATGTCTTTGTCAATCCAGACCCTCGCCCACCCTGACAATATAAATCTCATCCTATTTTCTTTGTCTTCAGTTCTGATGAAGGGTCATCCAGACTCAAAACGTTGGCTCTCTTCTGTCTCCACAGATGCTGTCAGACCGACTGAGATTTTCCAGCATTTTCTGTTTTTGTTGTAAATATTCATTTTGCTTTTACCACTTGAAGTTGCTGACAGTTCTATTAATATAGAAATGATTAAACATTTTCTATAATGTTTGAAGTATTTGGCAGATATTAAATGTATTTAATCTTATTCAAGGGTCATAGTGAATATGCCCAATTTCAACCTTCATAGAATCATAGAATCCTACGGTGCAGAAGGAGGCCATTCGGCCCATTGAGTCTGCACCGATCACAATCCCGTCCAGGCCCTATCCCCACAACTCCATAACCCCATGCAGTTACCCGAGCTGGTCCCCCTGACACTGAGGGTCAGTTTAACATGGCTAATCCACCTAACCCGCAGATCTTTGGACTGTGGGAGGAAACCGGAGCACCCGGAGGAAACCCACGCAGACACGGGGAGAATGTGCAAACTCCACACAGACAGTGACCCGAGGCCGGAATTGAACCCGGGTCTCTGGTGCTGTGACGCAGCAGTGCTAACCACTGTGCCACCGCGCTGCCCATTCTTACGCTCCACTGAGATGAAAGAGGGCCACTCATGCGGCCCATTCACTAGCCTAGGTTGTCCATCACTGGGTTAAGTACTTTAGCTCCTTGATGGCTTGCAGTTAGTATCAGACTCTGTTTCTCAAACTGGATGCTATCATTTGCTTCTAATGAAAATGCCATGGTCTGGTGCAGTTTCTGAAACTAGTTCTGAGGACATGATTGCTCAGTTAACACTTCTGAGACCCATGTAGTCTTGTGTGGATGAGGAAGGTTATTGTAATACATTTGGGAAGCAGGTGGTAGGCATTGAGTTTTGATCTTTCCTGTTGTTGAGCATGAAACTGGCAATCTAGAAACTCCTTTCTCTTTTGTTGTTGGACCATCCTTAAACAATGAGATGTGTGAATTGTATAAATGGCTGTGAGCTGCCCTCACCTATGTTCACATTTATTTAGGTATTCCCCAGAGACTTGATAGGTCCTGCAGACCAAATGCCAAAAGTCACATGATTTGGATGGCACGGTGGCACAGTGGTTTGCACTGTTGCCTCACAGCGACAGGGACCTGGATTCGACTCCTGGCTTGGGTCACTGCCCGTGTGGAGGTTGCACGTTCTCCTCGTGTCTGCGTGGATATCCTCCCGGGTGCTCCGGTCTCCTCCAACAGTACAAAGATGTGCTGGTTAGGTTGTTTGGCCATGGTAAATTGTCCTTTAGTGTCAGGGGGACTAGCAGGGTAAATACATGGGGTTATGGGGATAGCACCTAGGTGGGATTGTTGTCGGTGCAGGCTCGATGGGCCGAATGGCTTCTTTCTGCACTGTAGGGATTCTATGACACTATGATTCTATGATTCGCGACATCTTGTTTTGCGTCCAATGTTTAAGAAGTATTTACTGAAAGTTTATAACATGACATGCCTGAAGGGACAGGATGCCAGATTTATCTGTACATTTTCAGAGTTTAAGGCTCCTATCTACTCGCAGATCCAAGTCACTGAGCCTATAATAATGTCTCACATGGCTCTGTCGCTGCTCTCTCATAAGAACATAAGAACATAAGAAATAGGAGCAGGAGTAGGCCATCTAGCCCCTCGAGCCTGCCCCGCCATTCAATAAGATCATGGCTGATCTGACGTGGATCAGTACCACTTACCCGCCTGATCCCCATAACCCTTAATTCCCTTACCGCTCAGGAATCCATCCATCCGCGCTTTAAACATATTCAGCGAGGTAGCCTCCACCACCTCAGTGGGCAGAGAATTCCAGAGATTCACCACCCTCTGGGAGAAGAAGTTCCTCCTCAACTCTCTCCTCTCGCTCCTTCACTGTGTTTTCCTCGATCTCCTTTCTACCCTGATTTTGTTTCTATAAAATCCTGAACCTTTGTTTTAATTTTACTCAGGTGTTCACTTTGGGATTTTGGGCAAAACATTCACCTTTTCAATTTTCTCCCTTTTCTCAGTTGCAAGGGATAATTCATTTCAAACACTGTTTCAGTCAGTTCACGTCTCATCCATTTGTGGCCTTCAGATGCTCTCAAGCTGACCAGCTGTGGGGAGAATCACATGTAGAACAACTGAAAACAAGTTCCTTAATCAATCAATCAAGGAATTTTTTTTCTCTTGTTTCAAATTTCCAGCACTCTAAAGTTTCCTTTGTTTTTGTCCAAGTGGCATTGTTTGAGGCATGGTAATATGTGATTAGACTAGTAATCCAGGGGCCTAGATTAATGATGCCAGAGACATGAGTTCAGATTCCACCCTGGCAACTGGGGAATTTAAAATCAATTAAAAGCTAATGTAAGTAATGGTGGCTCCGAAGCTACCAGGTTGCTGTCAAAACCTGTCTGATTCATTGATGTCCTTTAGGTAAGGAAATCTGCTGTCCTTACCCCAGTCTAGTCAATCTATGACTCCAGATCCACAGTAATGTGATTGACTCTTATTTGTCCTCTGAAATGGCCAAGCAAACCCTGCCATTGTATTTGAGAAGTGGCTCCCATCCCCCTTTTCAAAGGTAATAAATGATTTTGCCTGCAATGCACGTCTGATGAATGAATGCTTTAATATATTCTAGCCCGTGTTAGCATTTTCAATCAAGGGTGGCACGATGGCACAGTGGTTAGCGCTGCTATCTCACAACGCCAGGGATCCGGGTTTAATTCCTGCCTTGGGTCACTGTGTGTGTGTGGTGTTTACACATTCCCCCCGTGTCTGCTCCAGTTTCCTCCGGGTGCTCCGGTTTCCTCCTACAGTCCAAAGATGTGCTGGTTAGATGGATTGGCCATGCTAAAGTGCCCCTCAGTGTCAGGGGGATTAGCAGGGTAAATGTTTTGGGTTACGGGGATAGGGCCTGGGTGGGATTGTTGTTGGTGCAGACTGATGGACCGAATGGCCTCCTTCTGCACTGCAGAGATTCTTTTATTATTCATCCGTGGGACATGGGCACCACTGGCTGATCAACATTTATTGCCCATCCCTAGTTACCCGAGGGCAATTGAGAGTCAACCACATTGCTGTGGCTCTGGAGTCAATTGTAGGCCAGACCAGGTAAGGATGGCAGATTTCGTTCCCTAAAGGACATTGGTGAACCAGAGGGGTTTTTCCAACAATCGACAATGGTTTCAGTAGATTCTTAATTCCCAGATACTTTTTTATTGAATTCAAATTTCGCCATCTGCCGTGGCGGGATTCAACCCATTATCCTCCAGAACATTAGCTGAGTTTCTGGATTAATAGTCCAGCGATAATACCATTAGGCCATTGCTCCCCAAATGATCCAATTATAAAGGAGTGGATAGTTGAACAAAGGTATGTAGAAGAATCCAACTCATAACACAACATTGCTGTTCGTAATCACATGGGATATATTTTTGTTTGGGTCACATGTCCCATGAGCCTCTCGATTTTGATCCTGTGTCATGTTGACGTCGGACATGCAATGTGATTGTAACAAATTGTCCATTAGTGGCCAATCAATGCTCTGCCCAAGACCGCAAAAGGTCGTGAATGTAGCCCAATCCATCACGCAAACCAGCCTCCCATCCATTGAGTCTGTCTACACTTCCTGCTGCCTCGGCAAAGCAGCCAGCATAATTAAAGACCCCACGCACCCCGAACATTCTCTCTTCCACCTTCTTCTGTCGGGAAAACGATACAAAAGTCTGAGGTCACGTAGCAAGCATCTTAAGAACAGTTTCTTCCCTGCTGCTGGACTTACCTTGCATTAAGTCGATCTTTTTCTACACTCTAGCTGTGACTACATTCTGCATTCTCTTGTTTCCTTCTCTATGAATAGCATGCTTTGTCTGTATAACGCGCAAGAAACAATACTTTTCACTGCATGTTAATACATGTGACAATAATAAATTGAATTGAATCAATCAGGGTGTGCACGCACCATCCAATTAAAGAGGAAGGTGGAGCCCAAAGCAGGGAGTTGCCGATGCCTGCGGCTGTGGGCTGATGGCCATTGCAAGTGCAGGGGGAGCCCTTAGCAGGGTGGAGAGTGCAACTTCCCACCAGCAACATCCACCTCCCTGCTACCCTCCAGCCCTGTCAACCCGAGCCTTTTTCATTCCCATATTTTGGTCACCACTGACCACCAATTGTAAAATTCTGGTTGGCGTATAACAACGTTAAAGAACAACAAAGAACAAAGAAAATTACAGCACAGAAACAGGCCCTTTGGCCCTCCAAGCCTGCACCGACCATGATGCCCGACGGAACTAAAAAAAACCCCACCCTTCCGGGGACCATATCCCTCTATTCCCATCCTATTCATGTATTTGTCAAGATGCCCCTTAAAAGTCACTATCGTATCTGCTTCCACTACCTCCCCTGGCAACGAGTTCCAGGCACTCAACACCGTCTGTGTAAAAAAACTTGCCTTGTACATCTCCTTTAAACATTGCCCCTTGCACCTTAAACCAATGCCCCCGAGTAATTGGCTCTTCCACCCTGGGAAAAAGCTTCTGACTATCCACTCTGTCCATGCCCCTCATAATCTTGTAGACTTCTATCAGGTCGCTCCTCAACGTCCGGTGTTCCAGTGAGAACAAACCAAGTTCCTCCAACCTCTCCTCATAGCTAATGCCCTCCCTACCAGGCAACATCCTGGTAAATCTTTTCTGTACCCACTCCAAAGCCTCCACATTCTTCTGGTTGTGTGACAACCAGAATTGAACACTATATTCCAAGTAAAGTTTATTTATTAGTAACACTGCAATGCAGTTATTATGAAAATCCCCTCATCCTTAATCGACTCTGTAAGGACCCTACTTGTCACCTGTTACTAATGGATGGGTAGCTTTCACCCCATCCCCTCCCTCCTCCTCCTCACTCAAACCTTTGAAAATGGCCCATAGGTGGCAACATGCCGAACTGCTGTGCGCTCTCTGAACCCAGCCTTCTCTCCTCTCATTGGTTTCTCCTGGGGATCTCTGGTATTTTCTCTGGCACTATTAAAGGGAAGGACACAATTTTGAATGTTTCTGATGCTATTGTTCTTAATGTTTTTAACCCAATGCACAGTGGCACATCAGTTAGCACTGCTGCCTCACAGCACCAGCGGCCTGAGTTCGATTCCCGGCTTGGGTCACTGTTTGTGCGGAGGCTGCACGTTCTCCCCGTGTCTGCGTGGGTTTCCTCCGGGTGCTCTGGTTTCCTCCCACAGTCCAAAAGACATGCTGGTTAGGGTGCATTGGCCATGCTAAATTCTCCCTCAGTGTACCCGAACAGGCGCCAGAGTGTGGCGACGAGGGGATTTTCACAGTAACTTAATTGCAGTTTTTTTTCTCTTGTCAGGATCTGGTCCCAAGGTTCCTGAGTCACGATATCAAGATGAAGACATTCATTATGAGAAGTGTCGTCTTTCTGCCGAGCTTAGTAAAATTGTACTGACAATCATTGCTGCTTCTATTTTAACTTTACTAATGTGATGTTATTATCACTACAGGAATATATTAGCATTCATTTGGATGAAGTCTCAGAGGACTTTTAGGATCTAGAAGCAACACACTGTGTGTTAAAACGCCTCTAACATGATTACTTTGCATTATAGCACTACTGTAAAGAAATGCAGTGATAATAAAGATGCGAGTGTTAATTAATCGTGCGATCAATCAGTGGAATAAATGTGGGACTATCTTCCTGTATGGTCCTTGCTGCAGAACAATAAAATACTTACCAGTTAAAGGGATGACAGCAGTGATGAGAATTGTCAAAGAGTAAAGTTTATTTATTAGTCACAAGTAAGGTTTACATTAACACTGCAATGAAGTTACTGTGAAATTCCCCTAGTCGCCACACTTCAGCACCTGTTCAGGTCAATGCACCTAACCAGTACGTCTTTCAGACTGTGGGAGGAAACTGGAGCACCCGGAGGAAACCCACACAGACACGGGGAGAATGTGCAAACTCCGAGCCGGGAATCGAACCCGGGTCCCTGGCGCTGTGAGGCAGCAGTGCTAACAACTGTGCCTCCCCAATTAGTTAACTAATTGGTGAACAGTTTAACTGCAAACACCAGAGACATCTTAGATTTGAATTTCCATTGGCCTTGAGGTAACGAACTTCAGCCGGAGCATGGTGAGCAGTGGTGGCTCACTGGGTAGCATCTCGACATAAGTGTTCAAGAGTATATTATCCACGTTGACACATCCAGTGCTTTACTGGAGGACTGCAATGCCGTTTCTCAGCTGAGACACAATACTAGTCTCACCTCTCAGATGAGTGTAAAAGATCCCAATGCCGTTCAAAAAGAAAGGAAGGGGTTCTTCCTGTAGGATAAAGGATTAGCTGTTCTGATATGCAAGTGCATGTTATAACGTAACCAATGATAGTGTTGGAAGCTGCAACCATAGAACCATAGAACCATAGAAAATTACAGCTCAGAAACAGGCCTTTTGGCCCTTCTTGTCTGTGCCGAACCATTTTATGCCTAGTCCCACTGACCTGCACTTGGACCATATCCCTCCACTCCCCTCTCATCCATGAACCCGTCCAAGTTTTTCTTAAATGTTAAAAGTGACCCCGCATTTACCACTTTATCCGGCAGCTCATTCCACACTCCCACCACTCTCTGCGAGAAAGAAGCCCCCCCTAATATTCCCTCTAAACTTTTCTCCTTTCACCCTTAACCCATGCCCTCTGGTTTTTTTCTCCCCTAGCCTCAGCGGAAAAAGCCTACTTGCATTCACTCTATCTATACCCATCAAAATCTTATACACCTCTATCAAATCTCCCCTCAATCTTCTACGCTCCAGGGAATAAAGTCCCAACCTATTCAATCTCTCCCTGTAACTCAGCTTCTCAAGTTCCGGCAACATCCTTGTGAACCTTCTCTGCACTCTTTCAATCTTATTTACATCCTTCCTGTAACTAGGTGACCAAAACTGTACACAATACTCCAAATTCGGCCTCACCAATGCCTATATAACCTTACCATAACACTCCAACTTTTATACTCGATACTCCGATTTATAAAGGCCAATGTACCAAAGGCACTCTTTACGGCCCTATCCACCTGTGATGTCACTTTTAGGGAATTCTGTACCTGTATTCCCAGATCCCTCTGTTCAACTGCACTCTTCAGAGTCCTACCATTTACCCTGTACGTTCTACTTTGGTTTGTCCTTCCAAAGTGCAATATCTCACACTTGTCTGCATTAAACAATGTAACCAATGGTAACATACATACTGTGAGGGCCAGCTGAACAGCTGACCCAGTAGACAATGTACCCAATGGCAAAATGATGTGGTATAAATAGAAAGCAGATGGGGATTGTAGATAGTTTGTGTGGCCCAGGGTGTGGCCTGAGTGTTGATGTAATGAAGTTTCTTTATTAAACCTTTCTCTTTGATTTATTTTATGTAGTTAGTTGTTTTATTTCTTTCAAATGAACTATCCTTACTGCCGGATGGACAAGGCATGATGAAGATGATGATGTATCACAGAAATCAGCCAGTCATGTATTAGACTGTCCCCCAAGAGAGTTTGGGAACATGCCTATGAGCAGCATGCCTACTCTGTAACCTGCTTAGAAGTTAGTTCAGTGTCAAGCAGATACCAGTAGGACTGCAGTCTGTCTACTTACCAAATTCCATGCCTAGACTCCAAGACAGAAGGGCCCTCTCTGAACATGGTGGGAATAATGGAAGCACCATTTCCTCTGGTATTGAGCAGCATCAGGTCATCATGCTAAAGAGAAAACTCTTCAAGTTAGTTATCTTCTTCACGCAGCAGGTCCAGTAGTAGACGACGTTCTCCTAAGGAAGGGGTGCAGGTGTCCACCTTGGACTTTGAGACCATTCTCAAAGCTTTGGACATGCATTTTAGGTGGAAGCCCGGTATCGAGCAAACGGTTTAGTACGCCGCATCGGCTGAATTGTGATCGCCCAATCGGACTATAATCTGACCCGACTCCAAGTCCTCACATGACTGTGTTGACTGGGTGGGCCCATGGGCAGTGGTGCCACCACCAGGAAAGCGAGTGATACTGGACAAAAGGGCGTGAAAAAAAAGCCAACATAGATGCCAGGACTGCCCAGCAGGAGGTGTGGAATGCTCCCAGTGTAGCAAAACCAGACATTCCATGCGTTTCTACAAATCCAACAATTTAAATCGAAGTAGAAGAGAAAACACATTCCACCCATGAAATGGAAGGTCAAGAATTAGATGAAGTTCTAATGTTCCTCGGAGAAGTTAATGGCCTGAATTATTCAGTTACAATCCACGTTCAAGGCTTCAATGCCACATATAAAATTAATATTGGAGCTGTCGTTAACACATTAGCAGTTGATCTCGACTGGCTTCAGCCAATGACAGTTCATCTATTGTATCTCAGTTTTCAAGGTCCAGCTGGCATGAACCTTTCAAACAAAGGCAGAATTATTTCTCCTCTTTGCTAAAAGGGGCAACAGATCATTCTGTGTTCTTCACAATCGATGCACATGGTGGCGATGTTGATATACTTCTAGGAAAGAAACCAGATGCTGCCACATTTGAATGCCTCATTTTCTTTCCTGCAATAATCTTCAAACTTGTATTTAAAACCAATGGAAATTCAGCCTGTGGTCGTGTGGCCCCTTTAAGGGGTGTCACATGATCGAGCTAGACCCTATGGAGTGTCGAGGTGGAAAGCCGAGCCAATCGGGAGCAAGGGTGCGTCTCCCGGGTTGGGGAGGATCCTGAGTTGGAGCCAGGAAAGAGTGTTGTGCAGTCGAATAGTTATTCTGTTTGACCCTATTGGAGTAAATACTTATTCTTTCATTGGCAATGAAGCCTTTTGTTACTTAAATCACATTGAGTTGCCCTTGACTTATTACACTGGCGATGAGGAAAATCTTTTGAAGTCCTTGGGGATTGCAATGCACAGGAAGAGGGGAAAGTGACTGGAGCATCAAAATATGAAGAGGCAACATACAGGCACATATTAAAATGCCTTTGATTGGGAAAATAGAACTATTTGACATCGAAATAGAAAACTGGGGATATTATATTGAAAGGCTGCATTGCCTCTTTGTCGCAAATAAAATAACAACTGAAGAAAAGCAAAAGGTTATTCTGCTCACAGACTTATAATTTAATCAGAAGTTTAACATCGCCTAATGTTCCAGACACAAAGGGGGGAGTTTTCCCGTCCCGCCCGCCACGCGAATTGTAGCAGGTGGGGGCGGGCCATGGAAAGGTCTGTTGACCTTGGGTCGAATGTTCTGGTTTTTGGACAAGTGCGGCCAGAAAATCCAACCCCAATCCTTCTGGCTGGATAGTTGAGTTGGTTAAAAACCCCTGACACTTAATCAGTATGTTGAGGAATGAATTTCATTCAGCAGTCTGGGAGCCAGGGGAGACTGTCTCAGGCCAGTGGCCAGTTGGGAGGATTAGCAGAACATTACCAATTTGGAACCTTGACAAAGGGTCATCTGGACTCGAAACGTTAGCTCTTTTCTCTCCTTACAGATGCTGCCAGACCTCATAGAATCATAGAATCCCTACAGTACAGAAAGAGGCCATTCGGCCCATCAAGTCTATACTGACCACAATCCCACCCAGGCCCTATTCCCGTAACCCCACACATTTACCCTGCTAATCTCCTGATACTCTGGTCAATTTAGCATGACCAATCAACCTAACCCACACATCTTTGGACTGTGGGAGGAAACCGGAGCACCCGGAGGAAACCCACGCAGACACGGGGAGAACGTGCAGACTCCGCACAGACAGTGACCCAAGCCCGGATTCGAACCTGGGTTCCTGGCGCTATGAGGCAGCAGTGCTAACCACTGTGCCACCATGCTGAGATTTTCCAGCATTTTCTCTTTTGCTTTCAGATTCCAGCATTTGCAGTAATTTGCTTTTATTACAAATTTGGCGCAGCTTTAGGAGACATGTTAAGGGGCCATTCGGTCTGTGGTATAAAACGTCTAAGCATACAAAAGAAGTTACTGACTGAGACTAAAATCTCTTTAGAAAAAGCAGTGCAGCTGGCCCAAGTGACTGAATGAGCTGAGCAGGGTGTAAGCAAGCTGGATGGTGTGCCGAATGAGGTGAACAGTTTGTTGAGGGAAACGGCTATTTTGAAGAACAACCCAAGTGCGTGTGCAGCGGAGCCCGAGAAAGGGAATACAGCAACAAGGGCAGAAGTTTGTTTTCAATGTGGGGGAGAACACTCCCAAGAATCTTGCCGATTTGATAAGGTTCACCATGGTAGGCTTCTGCAGAAAATGCAGATGTATGGGATTGGGGGTGATCTAGGAAATTGGATCAGGAATTGGCTAGCGGATAGGAAACAGAGGGTGGTGGTTGATAGTAAATATTCATCATGGAGTGCGGTTACAAGTGGTGTACCTCAGGGATCTGTTTTGGGGCCACTGCTGTTTGTAATATTTATTAATGATCTGGATGAGGGTATAGTTGGGTGGATTAGCAAATTTGCTGATGACACCAAAGTCGGTGGTGTGGTAGACAGTGAGGAAGGGTGTCGTAGTTTGCAGGAAGACTTAGACAGGTTGCAAAGTTGGGCCGAGAGGTGGCGGATGGAGTTTAATGCGGAGAAGTGTGAGGTAATTCACTTTGGTAGGAATAACAGATGTGTTGAGTATAGGGCTAACGGGAGGACTTTGAATAGTGTGGAGGAGCAGAGGGATCTAGGTGTATGTGTGCATAGATCCCTGAAAGTTGGGAATCAAGTAGATAAGGTTGTTAAGAAGGCATATGGTGTCTTGGCGTTTATTGGTAGGGGGATTGAATTTAGGAGTCGTAGCGTTATGTTGCAACTGTACACAACTCTGGTGCGGCCGCACTTGGAGTACTGTGTGCAGTTCTGGTCCCCACATTACAGGAAGGATGTGGAGGCTTTGGAGAGGGTGCAGAGGAGGTTTACCAGGATGTTGCCTGGTATGGAGGGGAGATCCTATGAGGAGAGGCTGAGGGATTTGGGATTGTTTTCGCTGGAAAGGCGGCGGCTAAGAGGGGATCTTATTGAAACATATAAGATGATTAGAGGTTTAGATAGGGTGGATAGTGATAGCCTTTTTCCTCTGATGGAGAAATCCAGCACGAGGGGGCATGGCTTTAAATTGAGGGGGGGTAGTTATAGAACCGATGTCAGGGGTAGGTTCTTTACCCAGAGGGTGGTGAGGGATTGGAATGCCCTGCCAGCATCAGTAGTAAATGCGCCTAGTTTGGGGGCGTTTAAGAGATCCGTAGATAGGTTCATGGACGAAAAGAAATTGGTTTAGGTTGGAGGGTCACAGTTTTTTTTTAACTGGTCGGTGCAACATCGTGGGCCGAAGGGCCTGTTCTGCGCTGTAATGTTCTATGTTCTATGTTCTATGATTGTGTGTTTCAGGTGTAGCAAAAAAGATCATTTCCAAGCGCAGTGCAGAGTGAAGTTGTCAGGGCAGAATGTACAAAAAGAAAACCTACAATGACTCATTTAACTCTTTAAAAAAAAACTGGATGGGGAAGCCAACAATAGACTGGAATCAGTTACCCTAACCCAGGTCCAACTGAGTAAAGTGCCCCCTGTAGAGATAGACTTGATGGTAAATGGCAGACCTCTTAAAATGGAGGAGCAGGCATTTTGTTACCTTCAAAAAGGCCTCAGAGCTTTGAATTTGATCGAGTCAGGAGCCATATTGTCTACATATACAGGAGAGACATTGCAGACCTTAGGGGCAGCAAAGGTCACAGTGTCCTACATGAATCATGATGTGGAGATGCTGGTGTTGGACTGGGGTGGGCACAGTAAGAAGTTTCACAACACCAGGTTAAATTCTAACAGGTTTATTTGGAATCACGAGCTTTCGGAGCACTGCTCCTTCATCGTTCATCTGACGAAGGAGCAGCGCTCCGAAAGCTCGTGATTCCAAATAAACCTGTTGAACTTTAACCGGGTGTTGTGAGACTTCTTACTGTCCTACAAGAATCAAACAGCACAGTTACCTGTCTTGGTAATTAAAGGTCAATGTTTAATGGGGCGTAATTGGTTCCAGCAGGTTAAACTGAATCGGTTGCAGATATTAAATCAGCGAGATGGAGGTTTTCAGGAGATGCTGTGTAAATGTTCAAAGGTCTTCCAAAATGAACTAGGATGCATCAGAGGAGCTAAAGCCAAAATTTACCTGAATCTAGAGGCAACACCTAAATTTTTCAGGGTTCGTCCATTGCCTTATACATTTCATCATATTGGTTGAAGCTGAGCTCTTGAGATTGGAAGATTTGGATATCATAAAGCCTGTTCAATTCTCAGAATGGGCAGCATCAAGAGTCTCTATCCTAAAACCGGACTGGACTGTAACCATTTGTTAATCGTCATTAAAGGAGCTCAGATAGATAGGTACCCCATTCCTAAAACTTATGACCTCTATGCCAAACTAGCTGGAGGGTTAAAATACGTGGAGATGCCGGCGTTGGACTGGGGTAAACACAGTAAGAGTTTTAACAACACCAGTTTAAAGTCCAACAGGTTTATTTGGTAGCAAATACCATGAGCTTTCGGAGCGCTGCTCCTTCATCAGATGGAGTGGACATCTGCTCTCAAACAGGGCACAGAGACACAAATCCATCCCAGGGTTTTGTGTCTTTGTGCCCTGTTTGAGAGCAGATTTCCACTCCATCTGACGAAGGAGCAGCGCTCCAAAAGCTAATGGTATTTGCTACCAAATAAACCTGTTGGACTTTAAACTGGTGTTGTTAAAACTCTTACTGGTTTAAAATACACCAAGTTAGATCTCAGTCACACCTACCAGCAGTTGGAATTGGATGAAGACTCACAGAGATTGGTTACCATCAATACTCACAAGAGTTTATAAAAATATACATGCCTACCATTCGGAGTCTCATCTGCGTCAACATACGATGGAGAGTTTATTACAAGGCATCCCGGTTTATTTTGATGACCTTCTAATTGCAGGAAACTCACCTGAAGAACAAAGATAAAACGTAGAGCAGGTTTTGGGGCAGCTTAAAGAAATGGGTGTTAGGTTGAAACTGGAGAAATATACTTTCCAGGCAGACAAGGAAGACAAAGTAAAAGACATAAAATGTCAAAAAAATGTCTCTGAGTTAAGGTCATTTCTCAAAATGGTGAATGGATTATGGTGAATTTTTACCAATTGTGTCTACCACCCTAGCCCCACTCCACCAAGTATTAAAGAAACATCAATGCTGGAGATGGGACAAAACCAAAAAGAGACAAACACAAAAAGCAAACAGGCCTCTGCAGTCTGCTCACTATGATCCAACCAAGCCCTTGTTTTTAAGCTGCAATGCATCACCATATGGAGTGGGAGCACTGTTATCCCTCAGAATGCCTGATGGAGCAGAAAGGCCAATTGCCTTTGCCTCAAGAATGTTGTCAGATGTGGAATAATAGTCATAGAGTCATAGAGGTCCACAGCACCGAAAAAGGCACTTTTTCAGCCTCCTCTGCTCCAAGGATAACAACCTCAGTCTATTCGATCTCTCTTCATAACTAAAACTCTCCAGCCCAGGCAACATCCTAGCAAATCTCCTCTGCACCCTTTCTTGTGCTATCACATCCCTCCTATAATCTGGATTCCAGAACTGCAGGCAATACTCTAACTGTGGCCTAACCAAAGTTTTATATAGTTCCAGCATAGCCTCTCTGTTCTTAAACTCTATGCCTTGGCTAACAAAGGCAAGGCTACCATATGCTTTCTTAACCACTTTATCCACTTGTCTTACTACCTGAAGGGACCGGTGTACGTTCACACCAAGGTCTCTCTGATTCCCGGTGCTTCTCCAGGTCCTACTGTTCATCATGTATTCACTTGTCTTGTTTGTCTTGCCCAAGTGCATCACCTCACACATATCGGATTGAATTCCATTTGCCACTGATCAGCCTATCTGGGCGATCACATATGCAGTCAAAAAGTTCCATCAGTACATTTAGGGTCACCATTTCACAATAGTTTCAGACCACAAGTCATTGCTGGGTTTATTCAGAGAAGATAAGCTCGTGCCATTGTTTCAGCAAGAGTGCAGAGGGGGACTCTCTAATTGGCTGCGTACAATTATACCTCCTTGCCGGTCTCAGCGAAGCAAATAAGGATGTGGACAGAAAGAGACCCAGTATTATCGAAAGTTAAGAAGATGGTGGTGATATCAGAAGCTATAGCTGTTTAAGCCTTACCAACAAAGGAGAATGGAGGTAACCTGTGAAGATGAGGTATTGTTGTGGGGGGCTAGGGTTATATTCCCGCCCCAAGGGAGATGACTTTTGTTACATGAATTACACAACTCACATCCAGGACCAAGCAGGATGGAAGCACTGACCAGAAATTGTGTTTGGTGGCCGGGCATTGATAAAGAAATTGGAAAGATGTTTAATCAATGCTCCAGTTGGGAAACTCAACAGGCCTTGCTGATGCTGGCTAATATGCATCGTTGGGAGTGGCCAGGTAGACTCTGGGCAAGAATACATCTCAACTTTATAGGATCATTTATGGGCCATATGGTTCTGATTGGATGTACCCTTGAAATAGCTGGATGTCCACTTGGTGAAGTCCACAATGACAAGTTGAGAAAGTTTTTTTTTGCCATTCATGGCATCCAGGAGGTCTTAGTGTCAGACAATGGCACAATCTTCACAGCAAAGGAGTTTCAAAAATTTGTCAAATCAAATGGTATTCACCATGATAGGTCAGCACCTTTCCGCCCAGTTTCACCTGGTTGGTGGAACGTGCTGTCCAAACATTCAAGGCCTCAATGATGAAACAATTCAATAATATGTGAGGTGATTCATTTTGGTAGGACTAATTTAAATGTGGATTACAGGGTCAAAGGTAGGGTTCTGAAGACTGTGGAGGAACAGAGAGATCTTGGGGTCCATATCCACAGATCTCTAAAGGTTGCCACTCAAGTGGATAGAGCTGTGAAGAAGGCATATAGTGTGTTAGCTTTTATTAACAGGGGGTTGGAGTTTAAGAGCCGTGGGGTTATGCTGCAACTGTACAGGACCTTGGTGAGACCGCATTTGGAATATTGCGTGCAGTTCTGGTCACCTCACTATAAGAAGGATGTGGAAGCGCTGGAGAGAGTGCAGAGGAGATTTACCAGGATGCTGCCTGGTTTGGAGTGTCGGTCTTATGAGGAAAGGTTGAGGGAGCTGGGGCTGTTCTCTCTGGAGCGGAGGAGATTGAGGGGAGACTTAATAGAGGTTTATAAAATGATGAAGGGGATAGATCGAGTGAACGTTCAAAGACTATTTCCTCGGGTGGATGGAGCTATTACGAGGGGGCATAACTATAGGGTTCATGGTGGGAGATATAGGAAGGATATCAGAGGTAGGTTCTTCACGCAGAGAGTGGTTGGGGTGTGGAATGGACTGCCTGCAGTGATAGTGGAGTCAGACACTTTAGGAACATTTAAGCGGTTATTGGATAGGCACATGGAGCACACCAGGATGGTAGGGAGTGGGATAGCTTGATCTTGGTTTCAGATGAAGGTCGGCACAACATCGTGGGCCGAAGGGCCTGTTCTGTGCTGTAATGTTCTATGTTCTATGTTCTATGTAAGCCTCTACCCTTACATATAGCCAGCTTTCTGTTGTCTTACAACACCTTGCCCACGTGTGACCAAAGTGGGTATCACGCCAGCCGAGCTACTGATGGGATATTGTTTAAGGACATTTAATTTGGCAGGGAGGGTTCCGAAATAAGTCTTCGGAGGCAGAAGCCCCTTCACCAAAATCCCTTTATTTACAAATTCCAGCAGCAGTATACAGAGTGCTAGCAGTCAGCAGTCTACCTCCGGGGGTGCCAGAGGAACTGACACTGCCGGTTAAGTACAAGGCAAAGACTCCCTGATTGACCCAACAATTGGATCCTTAATCATGGAGTTCACACTCCAATAGGCCAACCTCACTAGCCAGATTGAAGTCATTACCGGTGGAGACTTGGCAAGTCTCTCAGAAAGAACATCGTGACTCGAGGAAGAATGACAGAGATTTCCAAGTTGAGGATTTGGTCATGGTCAGAAAGTTTGCAGCAGGACTGACACACCAGCCTATAATTTCCTGACTTGTCTTTGCTACCCTTCTGAAACAAAGGAACAGCATTAGCCACCCTCCAGTCTTCTAGAATTTCACCAGTGGAAAGAGATGAAGCAAATACCTCTGCGAGGGTCTCTAATTTCTTCCCTCGTCTTCCACAAGATCCGAGGATGCACTTGATCAGGTTCAGGGGATTTACCCACGTGAATGCACTTTAAGGCTGCAAATACCTCCTCCACAGTAATATGCATGTGGCCTAAGACATTACCACTTGTTTCCCTTATTTCTTTAGCACCCATGGTTTTCTCCTCAGTAAACATAGAGGAGAAATATTCATTAAAAATCTCACCCATCTCCTGAGGCTCCACCCACAGACAACCATGCTAATCTTTAAGGGGATTTGTTCTTTCCCAAACCATCCTTTTACCCTTAATGGTACTTCCCAATTACTTCCTGATTTCTAATATGTATCTCTTGGGCAACATCACTAAAATAAATGATCTGGTCATTTATCTCATTGCTGTTGTGGAACATTACTATTTGTATATAAGAACATAAGCAATTGGAACAGCAGTTGGCCATTTGGCCCCTCGAGCCCGCTCTGTCATTCGATAATTTGATGGTGTATTCGATCTTGGCTCCAGCTCTATATTCCAGCCTGTTGCCATAGGCCTTCACTCCCCAACAGTTCAAGAATATTAGCTGCTCATTCCCTAAATTGCAACAGTGACAAAATCTCATTGAATCCCGACAGTGCAGAAGAAGGCCATTCAGCCCATCGAATCTGCACTGGTTCCCTGGAAGAGAATCCCACCCAGTTCCTCCCTTCTCTCCTATCCCAGTAATCTCATGGTTAATGCAACTAACCTGCAATGAAGTTACTGTGAAAATCCCCTAGTCGCCACACTCCGGCACCTGTTCGGGTATACTGAGGGAGAATTTAGCATGGCCAATCAACCTAACCGGCAAATCTTTGGACCATGGGAGAAAACCAGCGCACCCAGAGGAAACCCACGCAGACACGGGGAGAACATGCAGACTCTGCATAGACAGTGACCCAAACCTGAATTGAACCTAGGTCCCTGGCGTTGTGAGGCAGCAGTGCTAACCACTGTGCCAAAAGCATTTAACTGGCTGTTAAGTGCTTTGCAACATTGTGAGGTAATGAAGTGTGCTATAAATGGAAGTCTTTCTATGTGGCGCAGTTCAGAGCTTTGATGGTTAATTTGACTAAACTACTATCTATAAGCATGGCACTAACTGCCCATCAATGGGGTCATTCACAACCAGCAGAAACTTAAAGTACCCGGTTGTCCATTAGATCTATTGCTGTTAATATGCTATTTTAGCAAGTGTTAATGAGTAATCTGACCTTTGTTAATTATCCCCTTGCAACTTTACTGTTGAATGTTTTCAAGAATAAATGGATTTTAATCGGAAATGTTTGTGTTCACCCCAATGAAGCACGTTAATGTCCTTGACTGTAATACCATCATCTATAGAGAGCAATCATTTGTTGTGGCTTTGTACAAGGGGTTTCAACGTCAAGCACGGTCTTCAGGTGAACACAGGTGGTGATACTGAGCTATTTTGCTATATTTTGTGTTTAAGGTGGGGTTGGCTTAGTTTCTACTTATTAACGTCACAAGTGGGTTTACATTAACACTGGAGATTTTCACTAACTTCATTGCAGTGTTAATGTAAGCCTACTTGTGACACTAATAAATAAACTTTAAACTTTAAAAAACTCTAAACTGTAATGAAATTACTGTGAAAAACCCCTAGTTGCCAGACTCCGGCACCTGTTTGGGTACACTGAGGGAGAATTTAGTACAGCCAATGCACCGAAGCAGCATGTCTTTCCAACCGTGGGAGGAAACCGGAGCACCCGGAGGAAACCCACACAGAAACGGGGAGAACATGCAGACTCTGCACAGACATTGAATACAGGAGTTGGGACGTCTTGTTGAAGTTGTACAAGACATTGGTAAGGCCACGCTTGGAATACTGTGTGTAATTCTGGTCACCCTATTATAGAAAGGATATTATTAAACCAGAAAGAGTGCAGAAAAGATTTACTAGGATGCTACCGGGACCTGTGGATTGAGTTATAAGGAGGGGCTGAATACACTGGGACTTTTTTCTCTGGAGTGCAGGAGGCTGAGGGGTGACCTTATCGAGGTCTATAAAATAATGAGGGGCATAGACAAGGTAGATAGTCAATATCTTTTCCCAAGGTGGGGGAGTCTAAAACTAGAGCGCATAGGTTTAAGGTGAGAGGGGAGAGATACAAAAGTGTCCAGAGGGTGGTGAGTGTCTGGAACAAGCTGCCAGAGGTAGTAGTAGAGGCGGGTACAATTTTATCTTTTAAAAAGCATTTAGATATTTACATGGGTATGATGGGTATAGAGGGATATGGGCCAAATGCGGGGAATTGCGATTAGCTTAGGGGTTTTAAACAAAAAAAAGGACGGCATGGACAAGTTCGGCCAAAGTGCCTGTTTCCATGCTGTAATTCTCTATGACTCTATGAGTCTATGACTGTGACCCAAGCTTGAATTAAAACCGGGTCCCTGGCGCTGAGAGGCAGCAGTGCGAACCACTGTGCCACCGTGCCACCCATGAGAGGCAGTATTTTGTTACAAGAGTCAATTTGTCTGGCAAACATGCAGCAGATGATTAGAATGAAGGCAATAATTGGTTTTAGCTAAGGAATATGTCACTTTGTAGAGTTAATGAACCTTTTTTTAATTTATGTCCCCCTGAGGTTTCAGAGTAGAGATTTAATTAGGTTGATTGACGGGGAGAGAGTACTGTGCTTAATGGGAGGAGCTAAGCTTGCAAGCAAGAAAGGCTTTTAGTTTCATTTTAAAACACAAGTTATTGCTGCCTGGACTGCCAGAAGAAATAGGTGCCTCTCTGTCCTTCTCTCTCCAGGCTGTTCTGTAAATTCTAGAACTGTTAACCTAAGACAAACCAGATAGTCAACATATTTTCCCAAAGATAGGAGAGTCTAAAACTAGAGGACATAGGTTTAAGGTGAGAGGAGAGAGACGCAAAAGGGTTCAAAGGGGCAATTTTTGCACTCAGAGGGTGGTGAGTATGTGGAATGAGCTGCCAGAGGCAGCAGTATAGGTGGGTACAATTTTGTCTTTTCAAGGGCATTTAGGCAATTAGATGGGTAAGATGGGTATAGAGGGACATGGGCCAAATGCGGGCAATTGGGACTAGCTTAGTGTTAAAAATTGGATGGCACATTAAGTTGGGCCGAAGGGCCTGTTTCCATGCTGTAAACCTCCATGACTCTATGACAAACAAGTATGCCAGTGTTTTGCTAACCAATTTTAAAGAGGGGATTTAAGTCTGTAAGAGAAATTTTGTTTGAAATGGATCTCATAGTGATAGATTAGCAGTTAAGAATTGTATCTTGTCATATTTAAGTATTGTTCAATCATTATGTGTTAAGATAGTTCATTTGTTATAGTTAAACTGTGCTGTTAAATAAACATTTTTTTTGATGAAAGCTCCCTGGTTTGTCAGTAGAATTGTGCCTGGAGAGAAACATCCCATTCTCACGTTAATTCCAAAATAGCAAATTGTTGGAGTCTAGTCTGAGTTCAGAATATACCCTGGGGTTTCTGATCTGGTATTCTAACACAGGTTAGAAGGAAAGGTAAAACTGTACCAGAATGCCCTGACCAATAATTCAGTGCCCATTCTACAGCGACAAATCTGTTCTTATTTCTATATAGTATTTAGATTTTATATTTAGCCAATGCTCCCAGTGTTAGCTTTGATGCCATGAGTTCAAGTCCGCACTCCAGAGACCTGAGTGCACAATCTCAGCTTAAACAGCAGCTCATTACAATGGGAGTGGCTAGGTTTCCATCTTTTGGGTGACGGGCGCCCCATTTAGTTTCTCAGGTGGATGTTAGTGACCCTGTGCCACACTCCAAAGCAGAGCAGGGAATTCCAAACCATACCCTCCCCATTATTTATCCCTCAACCAAAATCACTAGAACAAATTAACTGGTCATTGATCTCATGGCAGTTTGTGGGATCTTGCTGTGCAGAATCTCCCTCAATTTGTTGCCATGACCCACATCGCTATTTCACAAAGAGGCACAAGTGGTTAAGCGTATTGTGCTAAAAGCAAATTACTGCGGATGCTGGAATCTGAAACTAAAACAGAAAATGTTGGAAAATCTCTGCAGGTCTGAGGAGAGAGAACCGAGCTAACATCTCGAGTTTGGATAACCCTTCGACAGAGTTGAAGACAATAGAAAAGAGGATGAGAGGATGAGGAAGAGGCATCAACTGTGGAGGCTGGATAAGAACATAAGAACTAGGAACAGGAGTAGGCCATTTGGCCCCTCGAGCCTGCTCCGCCATTCAATAAGATCATGGCTGATCTTTTTGTGGACTCAGCTCCACTTACCCGCCCGCTCACCATAACCCTTAATTCCTTTACTGTTCAAAAATATATCTATCCTTGCCTTAAAAACATTCAATGAGGTAGCCTCAACTGCTTCACTGGGCAGGGAATTCCACAGATTCACAACCCTCCTCAACTCAGTCCTAAATTTGCTTCCCCTTATTTTGAGGCTATGCCCCCTAGTTCTAGTTTCACCTGCCAGTGGAAACAACTTCCCTGCTTCTATCTTATCTATTCCCTTCATAATCTTATGTGTTTCTCTCAGATCTCTCCTCATACTTCTGAGTTCCAATGAGTATAACCCCAGTCTACTCAGTCTCTCCTCATAAGCCAACGCTCTCAACTCCGGAATCAACCTAGTGAATCTCCTCTGCACCCCCTCCAGTGCCAGTATATCCTTTCTCAAGTAAGGAGACCAAAACTGTACACAGTGCTCCAGGTGAGGCCTCACCAGCACCTGGTACAGCTGCAACATAACCTCGCTGTTTTTAAACTCCATCCCTCTAGCAATAAAGGACAAAATTCCATTTGCCTTCTTAATTATCTGCTGCACCTGCAAACCAACTCCTTGAGATTCCTGCACAAGGACACCCAGGTCCCTCTGCACAGCAGCATGCTGCAATTTTTTACCATTTAAATAATAGTCCATTTTGCTGTTATTCCTACCAAAATGGATGAGCTCACATTTACCAATATTGTACTCCATCTGCCAGACCCTCACCCACTCACTTAGACTATCTATATCCCTTTACAGACTTTCAGCGTCCTCTGCACACGTTGCTCTACCCCCCCATCTCAGTGTCATTTGTGAATTTTGACACACTACACTTGGTCCCCAACTCCAAATCATCTATGTAAATCATAAACAATTGCGGTCCCAACACTGATCCCTGAGGCACACCACTAGTCACTGATTGCCAACCAGAAAAACACCTATTTACCCCCACTCTTTGCTTTCTCTTAGTTAACCAATCCTCTATCCATGCTAATACATTAACTGTAACATCGTGCAGCTTTATCTTATGTAGCAGTCTTTGGTGCGGCACCTTGTCAAATGCCTTCTGGAAATCCAGATACACCACATCCACAGGTTCCCCATTGTCCACTGTACATGTAATGTTCCCAAAGAATTCTGCCAAATTAGCCAAACATGACCTGCCCTTCATGAATCCATGCTGTGCCTTTCCAATGGGACAATTTCTATCCAGATGTCTCGCTATTTCTTCCTTGATGACAGCATTTTCCCTGCTACAGAAGTTAAGCTAACCGGCCTATAGTTACCCGCCTTTTGTCTACCTCCTTTTTTAAAGATAGAGAGCCAGCAGTTGATAGAGATGGGAGAGATTGACAAAGATGTCATAGAAATGCAGAGGAGGCAGTGGCGTAGTGCTATTGTCGCTAGATTAGTAATCCAGAGACCCAGGCTTATGCTCTGGGAACCCTGGTTCAAATCCCTCCATGGCAGATGGTGAAATTTGAATTCAATCAACATCTGGAATTAAAAGATGGTCATAAAATCATTGTTATAAAAACCCATCTGGTTCACGAATATCCTGCAGGGAAGGAAATCTGTCGTCCTTACCTGGTCTGACCTACATGTGACTCCAGAGCCACAGCAGTGTGGTTGACTCTTAAATTCCCTCATGCATGGGCAATCAATGCTGGCCCAGCCAGTGACGCCCACACTCCAGGAATGAATAATAAAAGAAGACAAAGGGAATCTAAATGGTGGGGAGCAAGTGTATCATGGCCTAGTTGAGTGGTGCTTGGAGCACTGAAGTACCTCGAAAGGAGATGGAGTAATATCTCAGGATAATTTAACATACCCCTTGACTGAAATGCTCAGAGCCAGCATGTTGGAGGTGCAGAATGCTTTAGGTCTTCACTCTGACAGCTTGCGCGCTGTAAGTAAATGGCTCCGTACATTGCTAACAGAGTCTCGAGTTTGATTTCTGCTCTGGAAGTATTTTTGTTCAGTAGCGACTGCAGTTATGACTGCAAGATGTGCTGTGAGTTATCGGTAAGGACATTTCAGTTTACCCTGGAGCTCTGCTGATTCATGGTGGAAAAATCAATTTGAAGAATTGCTGCCCCTTTTTTTTCATCATCATTCAATCATAAAGCTATAAGTTAGTTCAGGGAAGCAAGAAGGAGTGGCTTTTCTGTCTTAGTTACAGGAAGGGAGGCAGAAAACGGTGGCACAGTGGTTAGCACTGCTGCCTCACAGCATCAGGGACCTGGGTTCGATTCCCAGCTTGGGTCACTGTCTGTGTGGAGTTTGTGCATTCTCCCTGTGTCTGCGTGGATTTCCTCTGGGTTCTCCAGTTTCCCCCCACAGTCCAAAGATGTATAGATTAGGTTGATTGGCCATGCTAAATTGACCCTAGTTTCAGTGGGATTAGCAGGGTAAATATGTGAAGTTACGGGGATAGGGTGGGATTGTTGTCAGTGAAGGCTCAATGGGCCAAATGGCCTCCTTCTGTACTGTAGGGATTCTAGAAGGCTAGGGTTTAATACTAGAAGCAAGGAAGTTAGGCTAAACTTTTGCATAGGCCTTGGATGCAGTAGTGTGTCAAATTCTGGGGATCACAGTCAAGGAAGATTGTCACATCTACCTAAGAGAGGATGTCAAGGTAATCAGATAATTCCAGGGATTGGGACTTCAGTTACATGGCAAGATGGAGAAGCTGCGATCGCTCTCCTCGGAGCAGAGAAGGTTAAGAGGAGATTTAATTGAGGAGTTCTAAATCATGAAGTATTCCAACAAAGGTTTGTAGTATTATCGCTAGACGATTAATACAGAAACTCAACTAATGTTCTGGGGACCCGGGTTTGAATCCCGCCACGGCAGATGTTGGAATTTGAATTCAATGAAAAATATCTGGAATTAAGAATCTACTGATGACCATGAAACCATTGTCGATTGTTGGAAAAACCCATCTGGTTCATTAATGTCCTTTAGGGAAGGAAATCTGTTGTCCTTACCTGGTCTGGCCTACATATGACTCCAGAGCCACAGCAATGTGGTTGACTCTCAACTGCCTTCCAAGGGCAACGAGGGATGGGCAATAAATGCTGGCCGGCCAGCGACCCCATGTCCCACAAATGAATTTTTAAAAAGAGTAAATAAAATGAAACCATTTGCAGTGACGGGCAGCTGGTCGATAACCAGATGACATGAATTTATGGTGATCAAAGAACCAGAGACCGAGATGGGGAGAATGTTCTTCGGTGGATAGTTAGGATCTGGAATATTCTGTTTGAAAGGGTGGTGGAAGCAGATTCATTGGGTGGGATCATCGCTCGGGTGAGACGGAAAATTACTGCTCGAGGTCAAGGGAGATTTCCGTTGTCGGCCCCTCGCCCGCTCCGATTCCGTGGCAGGCGAGGTGGCAGAGTTCTGGCGAATAACTTTCAATAGGGTAAGTGCTTGAAGGTGGAAAAAACGTTGCAGGGTGGTGGAAAAGAGTAGGAGAATGGAACTAATTGGATAACTCTTTCAAAGTTCCTTCCCAGACAACGATCAGCCAAGTGCTGTCTCTTCCTGTGATTCCAGAATCCCGTTACAAACTGATTCCTATCTCTTCAAATCAGTACAAAGACATGACTGACAGTGCCGCTAACAAGTGTCATCCGGCTCATGCCTGTCAAATGCTGCTGTGCGATTTGTGGCGGTTTAATGACTGGAGGATCTGCTGCGGGGGGGAGAATTGAAAGTTAAGGAACACAGTTCAGGAAACATATCACATTCGGAAGGGGGAAGATTTCACTGTCTGCTCATAATGATTTCTTTGTAATCACAGTGACAACATGCATCAGTTGAAGTTCATGATGATAGACTGAGTGTTCATTAAAAGCTAATCGTGGTGAGCCTGGTGATAAAGTGAGGAGCCACGCTCCTCTGCCTTTCGATATGTCCAGTCACGCTTGATACATTCCTACAATGTCTACAATAAATATTGAAGAGTGTCACAAGGAAAGTGGAGAGGTTGCATGTTTTTTTCGAATGGAGGGATTTAATTCAGGGCTTATCAAAGTGCTGGAGAATAAAACATTATCCCGCTTAGCATCAACTCCAGGAACTGTTAGGAAAGGAACCTTGTGGATTTGGGGAGAAAGGCAATGCATAGTCACTCCTGGCTTAAGGCTTAACACAAAGGGAGCACATGATCAAGGTTTCAGGTCCACGTTTTGAGAACAGAATAGCATAATTGGTGTTTGGTAAATGCTGAAGCAAATGGAATCATTTTGCAAAAGGTTGCAGATCTAAACCCCAGCAGCTTTCCTTTGGCACCAGCCACAATGCAACTGGACAGTTCCACAAGACAAAACAACCAAACCAATACTCTACTGTGAGAGTGTCGACATCGTCCCAGAAAAGGGTGAGATCTTCACCACTCTGAGCATAATTTTCATCAATGCAGAACTTGGGGTGGCACGTTGGCGCAGTGCTGAGCACTGCTGCTTCACAGCTCCAAGGACCCGGGTTCGATTCCAGTTCAATGTGTACAGTACAGGGCCTGGCTTGCTTAGAAGCCAGATCCAAGTTTTCTTTTTCTTTTTACTGCTTCTGTCATGTTAATTATAAGTTCTGTTCAATAAAATTTTAAAGCCCCGTACCAGAGCTGTCCCCTCGTCTGTTCAAAGGAATGAATGGAGCCAACGGATACTATGTAGTCAGTGATTCATCATCCCCACCTCTTTCCAGAGGTGCCACATCCAGCAATCTCCATTTAAATAATATTCTTTTCTATTATTTCTATGAATGTGGACAGTCTCACGTTTTCCCACATTATATGCAATCTGCCAATTTTTGGAATGGAAGGAGCCAGCCATGGGTGCAGTAGACCGGAAGAGAGTTATGAGGTATTTTCTCGAAACTTAGGAACATAAGAGCACAAATAGGCCATTCAGCCCATTGAGTCTGCCCCACCATTTAATAGGATTATGGCTGAACATGCATTTCAATGTAATTTTTCCCACAATATCCCTTAATATCATTGGATTTAGATATCTATCAATCTCTGGTTTAAACATACTCGATGACCGAGCTTCCATGGCCCTCTGGAGCAGAGAATTCCAAAGATTCACAACTTTCTGTGTAAATAAAATCTACTCATCTTCATCCTAACTGGCTTCCCCATTATTTTGAAATTGTGTCCCCTGGTTTTTGACTCCCCAACCAAGGTAAACATCTAAGCTGCATCTAGCCTGCCAACCCCTGTATGTATTTTTTAGGTTTCAATTAGATCACATCCCATTCTTCGAAACTTGGGAGGATACAGGTCCAGTTTCCTCAATCTCTCTTCATAGGACAGTCCCACCAGCCCCGGAGTAAGTTTGTTGTGCTTCCTTTATGTTATTACAGAGCAGCACGGTGGGCACATGGTAGCACAGTGGTTAGCACTGCTGTCTCACAGAGCCAGGGACCCGGGTTCGATTCCGGCCTCGGGTGACTGCCTGAGCGGAGTTCGCACGTTCTCCCCATGTCTTTCCTCTGAGTGCTCCGGTTTCCTCCCACACTGTAAAGATGTGCAGGGTTAGGTGGATTGGCCATACTAAATTACCCCATAGTGTTCAAAGATGTTAGGGTTAAGGGGATTCGCGGGGTAAATGCATGGGGTTACGGGGAAAGGGCGTGAAGTGGTAAGATATTCTGTCAGAGATTTGGTACGGATTCAATGAGCTGAATAGCCTCCTTCTGCACTGTAGGGACTCTAATTCTAATTCTAAAAAATATATCCTTCCGAAGGTAAGGGAACCAAAACTTCACAAATGCTAACCAAGATTCTATACAACTGAAGCGAGGCTTTGCAACTCCTGTATTCAAATCCTCTTGTGATAAAGGCTAACTTACCATTAGCCTTCCTAATTGCTTGCTGCATATGTGTATCAACTTTCAGTGACAGTAACACCCAGGTCCCTTTGTGCATTGTGACAATACTGTGTCTTTAAAAAATGTATTTGTGTCATGTTTCTTGTGCAGAATTTTTTTTAGCAGTCTGTTCTATTCACCCAGTGCTGTTTCATCTATAACTGGTAGCTCATGTTGATATTGTAGAAGTATAATTGACCCTAGTTGCTGGAATGTTTGTTTTAATCTGGGTTAATGCAGTGTTGTCATTTTGGTGTTTCCCGCTGGGGTTTTTCAGATTGGGGCTTGACTAGATTGATTGACAGGACAAATCACGTGACTGGGAGAGACTAGGCTTACACAGAGAAAAAGCAGTTGCTGCTGGGAATTGTTGGAGAGAAGTGCTGTCTGTGTCTCTGTCTCCCTCTCTGGATTTGGAGACTGGGATCTGCCAGGAAATAAATCTATTTTTCTGAAGATCTGCTGCTTGAAGATATATCTTTCTCTGGAGGCTTCTGTATGGGAGTCAGAAGACAGGTGTCCTTTGGTATCTCTGTTGAGGGGTTAAAAGGCTGGAAATCTAGCATCCACATGAGCCGATATGTTTTTGTGCTAATTGATTCTGAAGAGGGATTTAAGGCTGTGGGGATATTGCTTGAATTGGAACTATAGAGCTGGTTGACTGTTAAGAATTATGCCTTGTCATGTTTAAATATGTCAACTGGTAAAAAGTTATGCTAATTATTTTTGTTATTTTTAACATTAAATAAAGTTTGTTTTAATAATAGTTTCCGAGTGGGTTAATAGAATCACACCTGGAGCGAACATCTTATGCTCACACTAATTATTCTTTTATTTGTTCATGGGATTTGGGTGTCGCTGGCTGGGCCAGCAATTATTGCTCATTCCTGCGGGCACTTAAGAGTCAACTACATTGCTGTGACGCTGGAGTCACATGTAGGCCAGACCAGGTAAGGACGGCAGATTTCCTTCCCTAAAGGACATTAGTGAACCAGATGGGTTTTACAACAATCGACAATGGTTTCATGGGCATCATTAGACTTTTAATTTCAGATTTTCTTTATTGAATTCAAATTTCATCATCTGCCATGGTGAGATTTGAAACGAGACCCTAGAGCATTACCCTGGGCCTGTGGATGACTAGCCCAGCGACAATACCACAATGCCACCACCTCCCACTAATGTACAAATGCAAAAATGAAAAGAAAATAGGTTAACTTCATATTATACTTTGGAGTTTCTGATCTGGTCCCTAATAACATCCATGTTTTCTACTCTCTTGCTATTAATCACAGAATCCCTACAGTACAGAAAGAGGCCATTCGGCCCATTGAGTCTGCACCGATCACAATCCCACCCAGGCCCTATTCCCGTAACCCCACATATTTATCCTGCCAATCCCCCTGGCACCAGGGTCAACTTAGTATGGCCAATCAACCTAACTGTGTACATTGAAATCCCGTGTACATTGTCTTTCCAACCATCCAACCCTCAGGTTCACTGCTATTTCTGACAACTTTATAGCCCTTTTCCTTTAATCTTATACAACCTTAACTTCATTTGTCAGCCACAATTGACTGACTTCTCTCTTTGGGCTTGCCCTTCCACCTTCATGTTTCTGTGTTTTGAGAAGACTTTTATTTGCCTTAATATCGACATTAAGTATTATAGTGCCCACAGCAAATAAATGAAGTGACATTTCTTCCTGTTAATTAAGTTCTAACGTGCATTTCCATGGATCTTTATCTTTCAAGGACAGCAGAGTGATGCCAACATTCACTTAGATCTTGAATGTCAACTGAATTTATTAAAGAGTAAATGAACAAGCAAATAATATCAAAACCAGAAAAACAAACCTTCTGCCAGTGGCTCTAAATTTTCCTTGATCCTCGCAAATTAGAAAGTAATAAGTAGCTAAAATTATGGCAATAATTACTTCCTCTGCAATTACTTTATGAGCCCTTTCCTCTCCAACTATGAATTTATTTGGCCATTTTTCTTGTCAGAACCTTGAGTCCAAAGCCTGTCTTTGAACAATTTAATTCAAACTCTGTGGATTTGCCAAGAACTGCTCTGATTAATCTCCCTGAAACAGTTAACAATAACTCTTGCAAATTTAAATAGCCATCAGTTCATGTCAAGAAGGCGACTTGACAACACACAAAAAGTGCTGGAAATACTCAGCAGATCTAGCAGTGTCTGTGCAGAGAGAAACAGAGTTAACATTTTGAGGCAAGCAGGAGCCTTCTTCAGAATGGGTTCTCAGAATCACAGAAGAGGCCCTTCGGCCCATTGAGTTTGTATCGATGCATGAAAGGCCCTGACCTGCCCACCTAATCCCACTTGCCAGCACTTGGCCCTTGAATGTTATGGCGTGCCAAGTGCTTATCCAGATACTTTTTAAAGGATGTGAGGCATCCCGCCTCCACCCCCCCTCCCAGGCAGCGCATTCCAGATAATCACCACCCTCTGGGTAAAAAGGTTTTTCCTCAAATCCCCCCTAAACCTCCCACCCCTCACTTTTAACTTGTGTTCCCTCGTAACTGACCCTTCAACTAAGGGGAACAGCTGCTCCCTATCCACCCTGTCCATGCCCCTCATAATCTTGAACACCTCAATCAGGTCACCCCTCAGTCTTCTCTTCTCCAACGAAAACAACCCAAGTCTATCCAACCTCTCTTTATAACTTAAATGCTCCATCCCAGGCAGCATCCTGGTGAATCTCCTCTGCACTCCTTCCAGTGCGTTCACATCCTTCCTATAATGTGGCGACCAGAACTGCACACAGTGCTCCAGCTGTGGCCTCACCAAAGTTCTATACAACTCCATCATGACTTCTCTGCTTTTGTAATCTATACCCCGATTGATAAAAGCGAGTGTGCCATATGCCTTTTTTACCACCCTATTAACCTGCTTTTCCACCTTCAGAGATCTATGGACAAACACATATTTCCAGCACTTTATGTTTTTATTTCAGACTTGCACTATTTTGCTTTAATCAAAAAGGTGGCAATGGAATATCACTGACTGCACCAAACTAGCTGTTTGTATTGGAATTGAGTGGCTTGGTCACACCGCCCTCGAATAGATTGCTTAGAGACCAATCCAGCACGAGTTGAAAAATTATTGTTGTGAGCAAAAATGCTTCAATTAATCATTTGGTGGCCCAGAACTTGAGCATTGCTGAAAGAGGGCACAAGTTATTGAAGCTTTCTGTCTTGCACTCATCAGGACAATTCGTAGGGATAACAAATGGAAAGGAAACAACAATTTATACTGCATGAGAAGACAGTGCTGACTATTTGACAAGTGGACTCTGATTGGTAGAAGCATTGCCATGGAGAATGCACAAGTTTACTGACTACTGACAGTTAACTGCCAAGTTTTAAAATCGAGACAAAGCTTGGCAGTTAACTGTCATTCATCAGTTAACTGGTGCATTCTCCATTGCAACACCTGGACCAATCAAAGTCCACTTGCCAACCAATCAGCATTCTTTTTTCATGAGGTATAAATTGCCTCACTTGCCTGGATGAGTGCAGCTCCAACAACACTGAAGAAGCTTGACACCATCCAGGATAAAGCAGCCCGCTTGATTGGCACCACATCAGCAAACATTCAATTCCTCCACCACCAATGCTCAGTAGCAGCAGTGTGTACCATCTACAATATGCACTGCAGAAATTCATCAAAGATCCTAAGACAGCACGTTCCAAACCTACGACCACTTCCATCTAGAAGGACAAGGGCAGCAGATAAATGGGAACACCACCACCTGCAAGTTCCCCTCCAAGCCACTCACCATCCTGACTTGGAAATATATCGCCGTTCCTTTGCAGTCGCCGGGTCAAAATTCTAGAATTCCCTCCCCGACGGCATTTTGGGTCAACCCACAGCACATGGACTGCATCGATTCAAGAAGGCAGCTCACCACCACCTTCTCAAGGGCAACTAGGGATGGGCAATAAATGCTGGCCAGCCAGCCACAACCATGTCCCATGAACGAATAGAAAAAAAATCATTGTTCCCTTTACATTTGTGGCAAATTGTCCGGGTGAGTGCAAGATGAAAAGCTGTGATAACATGTGCCTTTTTTCAGCATTATTAAAAATGCTTATTTAACCCATTGTGAGCTGTTAAAGAATTTTTAAAATGTCAAAGACAAACAAAAATCATTATTTCATTTGGAACTAGAGAAGGCTCAGCACAGCAACAGGCCATTCAGACAACTGGACTGTGCTGATGTTTATACTCCACATGGGGGCACCCTCTGTGTTACTTCATTTAACCTTTTTCACATAATCTCCCGACCTCTCTCCTTGATATGTTTATCCAGCTTGCCCTTATAGCCATATATGGTATTTTCCTCTTCAACATCTTTTTAAAGTTTTGAAGTTTATTTATCAGAGACACAAGTAGGCTAACATTAACACTGCAATGAAGTTACTGCGAAAATCCCCTAGTCGCCGCACTCCGACACTTGTTGGGGTACACTGAGGGAGAATTTAGCATTGTCAATGCATCTAACCCGAGGGGCGGCATGGTGGCACAATGGTTAGCACTGCTGCCTCACAGCGCCAGGGACCCATTTTCGATTCCCGGCTTGGGTCACTAGATGTGCAGAGTCTGCATGTTATCCCAGTGTCTGCATGGGTTTCCTCCGACTGCTCCCACAGTCCAAAAGACGTGCTGGTTAGATGCATTGGTCATGCTAAATTCTCCCTCAGGCACCAGAGTATGGCGACTAGGGGATTTTCACAGTAACTCCATTGCAGTGTTAATGTAAGCCAAGTTGTGACACTAATAAATAAACTTTAACCAGCACTTCTTTTGCACTGTGGGAGGAAACCGGAGCACCGAGAGGAAACCCACGCAGACACGTGGAGAAAGTGCAGACTCTGCACGGACAGTGACCCAAGACGGGGATCAAATCCGGATCCCTGACGCTGTGAGGCAGCAGTGCTAACCTTGTGCCACTGTGCCACATATCTGGGAACAAGTTCCACATTCGACCCACTATCGGAGTAAAGGAGTTTCTCCTGAATTCCTTATTGGATTCCATGGTGACAACTTATATTTCTGGCTCTTCATTTCCAAGAAGTGGAAACATTTGAAATGTTTGTAATGTTCTTTAAGATACTTTATGAATAAAGTGTACTTTGTAAAAGAAAAAGGAAATGTAATCTCCTTCAATCATTGATCCAAATCATTGTGAAGTGTGTAGTTGACCATGTTACAGAGCTTGATACACAATACACTGCGATAGGAGACTTGACTAAAGGGTCAGTCAGATCGCGGCAGCATAGGAGCTCACGTGCCACCAAACGCGTGCCATCACTGAACCGAAGCAATGGGATGGCACGCTCTTCATGTGCGGGCACCACTTTCATTGGGTTCTCTAATACAGCGTTTTGTAGAACTTGTATTAAAATAATTAACATGTGGCATTAAATGCAGTAATAATTGTGTATTTACCATTTAGGCACACCAGTGTTTAATTAGCTGGAAATGCATAGCAACGTATGAACAGATGTTCCAGCATGCTGTGAAAATAGGTGTGGATTTAAACTGGAGAGAACAGCACTGGGAGCAACGAGAAAGGAAACTGCAGCCTAACTAGTACAGCTGCTGCCAATTGTGTGCCTGGTTTCTTGTGGGAGTGGGAGGCTGGCTCTTGTTTCTGAATTGCTAATAGTGGAACGCCATGTTCTTCCTAACAGTTTAGCTTTGGTTATTTTTTGGAAGTGTGAGGTGTAGGAAGCATCAATTGCATTTGGTTCGCTGGTATGTAGTAGAGTTGGGGATAGGCTTCCAGTTTTAATTTGAAGTCCACTGGGCCATTTTGGGGCTGGTAGGTTTGCAATCCCTTTCTAGATCATTGGTTTGTATTTAGTCTCTTTCTTGTACCATGAAGTTGATTTCTTCCATCTTCTTTCTGTGAGGCTTCAATAGTTTTCAAGGCAATGGGATATGGTTTTGAGCAGTAGGCAACGCACAAGAAATCCACTGAATTTCAACGCTCGCTGCTTGTGGTCTGAATTTTTAATAATTCATTTGTGGGACATGGGCGTCAGTGGCTGGCCAGCATTTATTGCCCATCCCTAGTTGTCCGAGGGCAGTTGAGAGCCAACCACATTGCTGTGGGTCTGGAGTCACATGTAGGCCAGACCAGGTAAGGACAGCAGATTTCCTTTCCTAAAGGACATTAAGTGAACCAGATGGGTTTTTTCAACAATTGACAATGGTTTCTTGGTCATCAGTAGGCAGTAAATAAGCCAAATGGTATGTTGGCCTTCATAGCGAGAGGATTTGAGCATTGGGATAGGGATGTTTTGCTGCAATTGTATAGGGCATTGGTGGGGACATACCTGGAGAATTGTGTGCAGTTTTGGTGTCCTTATCTGAGGAAAGATGTCCTTGATTTCTCGAGGAATTAAGGGCTATGGGGAGAGAGCGGGTAAATGGAGTTGAAATCAACCATGATTGAATGGTGGAGTGGACTCGATGGGCCGAATGGCCTTACTTCCGCTCCTATGTCTTATGGTCTTATGGTCTTATGGAGTACAGCAAAGATTTGTCAGGCTGATTCCCGGGATGGCAGTTCGGTTATATGGGGAGAGACTAAGCCGGTTAGGATTATATGCACTGGAGTTTAGAAGAATGAGAGGGGATCTAATAGAAACTTATAAAATTCTAACAGGATTAGATAGGATAAATTCAGAAAGAATGTTCCCGATGGTGGGGAAGTCCAGAACTAGGGGCACATAGCTTGAGGATAAGGGGTAAACATTTTAGAACTGAAGTGAGGAGAAATTTCTTCACCCAGAGGGTGGTGAATGTGTGGAATTCACTGCCACAGAATGTAGTTGAGGCCAAAACATTGTCTGATTTCAAGAAGAAATTAGATATAGCTCTTGGGGCTAAAGAGATCAAGGGATATGGGAGGAAGGAGGGAATCAGGATATTGAATTTGATGATCAGCCAGGATCAAAATGAATGGCAGAGCAGGCTCAAAGGGCTGAATGGCCTTCTCCTGCTTCTAGTTCCTATGTTTTTAGTGGATTCTTAATTCCAAATATTTTTAATTGAATTCAAATTTCACCATCTGCTGTGGCGGGATTCAAACCCGGGTCCCGAGAACATTAATGGTCTAGTGATGATACCACTAGGCCATCACCTCCCCATAATTGTTGCCCGCGGATCGCAACATTGCTTAAAAAGTCCTTGGGGTAGTCAAAATTACATAGTACTGCTTTGAACTTGCAACACTAAACTACTGGGCTGTGCGAGTGTTTATGCTCCACACTAGCTCCCTCTCAGCTTCCCCATCTCACATCACTAGAACCTTCTGTTCCTTTCTCCCTTGTAGTACTTACCAGCTTCCCCTTAAATTCATCTTAAGTTAAAATTCATTTATTAGTGTCACAAGTAGGCTTACATTAACACTGCAATGAAGTTACTGAGAAAATCCCCTAGTCACCACACTCTGGTGCCTGTTCGGGTACACTGAGGGAGAATTTAGCATGGTCAATGCACCTAACCAGCACGTCTTTCGGACTGTGAGAGGAAACCGGAGCACACGGAGGAAACCCACGCAGACACGGAGAGAATGTGCAAACTCCACACAGTCACCTGAGCTGGAAATTGAATCCAGACCCCTGGCACTGTGAGGCAGCAGTGCTGGTCACTGTGCCACTGTGCCACCTCAACTTCTCCCTGTGGCAGTGAGTTCCATATTATTCCTTCCCTCTGGGACAGGCAATCTCTTCTGAATTCCGGGCTGGATTATTTGATGACTGCCTTATACTTAAAGTGGAGATTTCTAATCTGATTTGATCTTGCCACTTACATTTCCTTGATTCTCTTCACCTTTGTGGCTTTATCTCCAGATCCTCGGCTCTAAGCTTTGGCGTCGCCTCTCTAAACCCTTCCCCCTTTCTATCCCTTTCTCCCCCTTCAAGATGCTCTTTTATACTTCCCTCCATGACTCAGCCCAGTTGTAATCCCTGAGGGTCAAATTTCATTTGATAATGCTCTGGTGAAGTGCCTTGGGATACTTGGCTACTTTTTGGTTCTTTATATTCTTTTAATTTGTTCATGGGATGTGAGCATTGCTGGCAAGGTCAGCATTTGTTGCCCATGCCTGTGAAGGTGGTGATGAGCTACCTTCTTGAACCCAGCCCCATGTGGTGTAGCTATGCCCAAAACACTTTTCGGGAGGGAGTTCCATGATTTACACCTTGTAAATCATGGAACCTTGCCTACACCTTGCCTATCGTCAGATTTAGGGAAAGTTGGAGATGTAACAGTTGTAACTTGCTTAAAATTTGTTACATCTCTAACATTTATCACATCTGATAAAAGGTCATTGACCTAAAACATTGGTCGGGATCTTGAGCCCGTGTTCACTGTCTGCAGACGGGGGCTCTAGATACAGCGAAACCCGGACATTGCAAATCTCGCCAGTGACATTGCGACTTCTGATTTTCGGCACCTCGCCGGTGACATCTATTACACTATGTTTATATATAATTAAACACCCCCCTCGTTGTATACTGATCTCTCACCGTATTTTCAAATGTCTTTCTCATGTGGTCTTCCAATCTTTACCTTTGACACTTGTCTGGGAATTCTCTTCAACATGTTGCATTCAGTCGGATAACTTTGGTCAGGATTCACTTCAGAGATTCTCATCTTCTGAGATTCTTTTAAGCTTATTCACTAGTGTCACAAGTAAGCTTACATTAACACTGCAATGAAGTTACTGTGAAAATCCCCGGGTCACCACACGCCGGCGCCTGTTCGGGTAGACTGAGGGAGAATGCAGCATGGTCAATGCACCGAACCAGCACGTCTTTCAGACTGTGGGAGGAAACCGGAACTCCCGGAGGAAACCCACGCAGACATGGGGAGAACGTGCAGACTCCGCACAGACAGTGACCCAAGCCGGGAATCGAACCTGGGTCCCTGGCACTGTGAGGCAGCAGCGCTAACCACTGTACCAACATGCTCCTTTTCTCTTGCATCTCCACAAACACAAAAGCTTCACCTTCCTAGTGCACTTTCAGAACTTCCACCGTGTTAAGCAGACACCACTGCTCTGAAAATCTGCTGTCTTCTTTGATCTTCAGCTTCTCTCAAACCCGCTTTGCTTCAAGTCCGCTTCCGTTAGCGTTCTCTTCCCCTTGGAGCCAATTGCCCCTTTCTTTCAACTTGTTTTTAACAGGATCTATTTCTGATTTCTGTCCCTGTCCTTTGCTGAAGTTTGTCTTTTGGGATCTGTTTCTGATCCTTGTCTTTGTCCCTGTCCGGGACCTTTCTCAGGGACCTCTCCCTTTTCCCTTCCCTGTGTTATGTTCTGAGGAATGTGGTGCTCCTCTTCAGGTCACCTGACTCATTCTTCATGGCATTTCAATTTGCTCCTTCTGAACACGTATGCAGAGCTGGTTTCCGGCCTAAAGATCGCAAAATATAAACTGAACTGTGCACGTGTATATCTTTCCCAGCCAGTGTGAAAATATCAAATGTCACACATGTGGCCAGGGCAGGCACAGGAGGCCCAAAGCCCTCTGGGAATGGCAGTTTCTGGTCTCTGAACTCCCAATCTCCAACTGTCAATTGAGGTAAATATCAGCGTTCATCACATGAGTAACTCACCCCCTGACTCCCCAAAGCCTGTCTACATTCTCAAGACACAAGCCAAGAATGAGATGGAATGCATTACACTTGCCTGGATAGGCGCAGCTTCAACCACACCCAAGAAGCTCAACACTGTGGGAGATGACCGTTCCCCCATGATCATCAATGATCACTTGACTGTTGTCACTTTAAACATTCACTACCTTCAGTACTGATGCGCAGTAGCAACAGTGGGCAGGATTTTATGGCCTCGCTCGACCCGAGACCGGAAAATCCTACCCGAGGTCAACAGACCTTCCCATTGTCCTCCCCTCACCTGCTCCGATTCCCGTGGTGAGTGGGGCGGTAGAATTCCGGCGAATGTGTATCATTTACAAGGTGCACTGCGGCAACTCATCAAAGCTCCTTTGACTGCACCTTCCAAACCTGTGACCTCTCCAAATAAGAAGCTCAAGGGCAGCAGATGCATGGGAATACCAAGTTCCACTTCAAACTTCATACCATCCTGAATTGGAATGATATCCTGGTTCTTTCATTACCACAGGTTCCAAAATCCTGGAACTCATTCCCTAACAGCACTCTGGGTGTACCTACACCACATGCAGAAGTTCAAGACGGTGACTCACCACCACTTTTTTCAGATACCAGCAATAAATATTTCCTGGGGAAAGTGAAGAATAGACCTGAGCAAATGTAAAACCCGCTGTTCAGTGGCTTTTACATCCCCGGAATGATTTTTAAAAAAGCACTTTAACCAAATCCATTATTCAGAAAGGTAATTGCTTTGGAGTGTCATTACGTAATTGCAGTGAACTCATAGAACCCATCATATAACCACAGGACCCCAGCAGTACAGAAGGAGGCCATTCAGCCCTTTGAGTCCATACTGACCACAATCCAACCCAGGCCTCATTCCCTTAACTCCGATTTACCCTGCTAATCTCCCTGACACCAGGGGCAATTTAGCATGGCCAATCAATCTACCCCGCACAGCTTTGGGCTGTGGGAGAAAACCGGACCACCCGGAGGAAACCCACGTAGATATGGGGAGAACATGCAAACTCCACACAGACAGTGACCGAAGCTGGTATTGAACCTGGGTCCCTGGCTCTGTGAGACAGCAATGCTAACCACTGTGCCACCGCGTCCGCCACTTTAACAGAACCATCCACTAGTTTCAATTAAGATTAGTGCCAATGAATGGAGCAGGTAAAGGAGTTGTGAATGAACTGGTGGCTGGGATTTAGTCCTCAATGGGAAACTGCGGCGGTGGGAAATGGCTCAGAAACTCACTCCATTGAATCCTCTCACTTTAACAGCAGGTTTTACATTTGCTCAGGTCTATTCTTCACTTTCCCCAGGAACAATTGACATCCCAAAGTCAATCTCCTTCCAAACACTCCTTCCCTGCGGAGTTCCCAGCAGAAGGCAGTGGAGCTCTGCCAAGAATTATGTGAACCATTCTGAGACCGGGATTTTGGCAGGGATGTGGGGGAGGGGGGGCATTGCCATGGCCGTAAGGAACTTGCCCACTCGGTTGTGCAGACCAATGAGGCAGTAGCAGAGACATCCAAAATCATTTAGGGCTTTGACACAGTAAATAAGGAGTAACTGTTCCCAATGATATCAGGGTCAGTGTCTCAAGCAAAGAGATTGAAGGGGTTTGGCAAAGGAAGCAGAGGTGAGATATGGGGAGTTTTTTGACATAACGAGCTATTAAGATTTGGATTGAACTGCTTGAAAGGCCAATGGAAGCAGATTTAATAATAACTTTCAAAAAGGGAACTGCATAAATACGTAACGAAGAGAGAATTGCAGGGCTGGATGGGGAAAGAGCAGGGCTGTGGGACTAATTGGATAACTCTTTCACACAGGCAAGCATAATGAGCTAAATGACCTCCCTCTGCACTGATGAAAACACCCATCGACTACAATCTGTATTTATATAATGACCTTAAAGTTATAAAATGTCCCAAGGCACTTTCCAGAAGTTTTATATCGGTATCTCCAATTTAAAGCGTTTTCTATTAACACATTTACATTTTAGCAAGGTTGGAAATAATGGAACTGAACTGAATCGTGCAGCTTTCAGTTTAGTTTTAGCAGCGTTACTGTGTATGTGTCAAGGACCACATTGTAACTGTGCATAATAAATCCATTTTTTTAAACACATTTCCACTTTTCTTGCTGCTTCTTCTGACCTCTTTGCTCCCTCCCAAGTTCCTCACTCCCTTCCAACTCCCTCATTCCCTCCTGACTCACTCGATACTCCCTCCCTCATGACTCCCTGACTCCACCCTGATTCCCTCACTCACTTCCAACTACCTCACTCCCTCCCAGCTTCTTCACTCCCTCCCTCCTGACTCCCACTTTCACTCCTTCCGAATCCTCTCACTTCCTCCCTCACTCCCTCCCGAGTCCCTCACTCCCTTCCGATCCTCGCACTTCCTCCCACACACGACCTCTTGCTTCCTGCTGTTTGTCACTCCTCTCATCATTCTCTCACTGCCCTTCTCGCTGCTGCCTTATCCCCATTCCCTCACTGCTTCAGGCTCGCCTTAACCCCCTCTCCTCCCCTCACCTCCACCCCCACTCACCATCTCCCTCCCAAAGACCTCACTGTGGGACTGTGAAAGAGATTGAGCGGGAAGGGTAAATGAAGGGAGAGATGCTGAAGAGGTGGTGAGCAGAAGGTGGGAGTGTTTTTTATGTTTTATTTATTAGTGTCACATGTAGGCTTACATTAACACTGCAATGAAGTTAGTGTGAAAATCCCCTAGTCACCACACTCCGGCGCCTGTTCGGGTACACTGAGGGAGAATTTAGCATGGCCAATGCACCTAACCAGCACATCTTTCGGACTGTGGGAGGAAACCAGAGCACCCGGAGGGAACCCATGCAGACACAGGGAGAACGTGCAGACTCCGCACAGACAGTGGCCCGAGCTGGGAATTGAACCTGGGTCCCTGGCGCTGTGGGGCAGCAGTGCTACCACTATGCCACCGTTCTGTCCTCCTAGTGAGCAGGAGGTGGGAGTGGTGAGCAGAAGGTGGGAGTGGTAAGCGGGAGGTGGGAGTGGTGAGCAGGAAGTGGGAGTGGTGAGCAGGAGGTGGGAGTGGTGAGCAGGAGGTGGGAGTGGTGAGCAGGAAGGAGTACTAAGTAAGTTAGTGTGACCAATAAATAGAAAGAGGATCTTTGGGGCAGTTCGCTGAAAGATAACCAATACGTTTTTAATGTAAAAATGGCAGGCCAGGAACATTTCTTATTGGGAAGTGATTTTTATTTAACATGTTGTTTACTAAGCCATTGTTAGGAACATCTTAGAAGCTAAGGAAGGAATAACTCTAAAGTGGAATTCACCACCTGGAATAACTCCCATGAGGCCAAATGCACATTTTTCATCAAATCCAGAGTTATTTACATTGATTAGTAAGACACAGACAGGTACTTCACAGTATAGAGTACACACCCTGAGTGTCGGTAACCATGACATTCCACGTTACATACCATTGCAGGGCTGCTGGATTGGACAGCATTAACCGCCTCAATCAGGGAGCTCATACTCTAACAGGCCCACCTTGTGGACCTCGTTAAAGTCATTACACCACCGAGCCATATAAAGACATATGGGGTAGGTGACCAAAAGTTTGGTCAAAGGGGTAGGTTTGAAGTAGTTATTTTAGAGAAATGAGAGGCAGCGAGGCAGGGAGCTTCAGGTGGGAATTCCAGAGCTTGGGGCATAGGCACTGAAGGCATGGCTGTGAATGAGAGGTTAAAGAGACCAGAGTTAGCGGCATGCAGAAATCTCAGAGGGCTCTCTGACTGGAGGTGATTATTGAGATGGCGGGTGGGTGGGGGGTGGGGGGAGGGGGGGGGCGGGTGAAGCCATGGAAAGATTGAAAAACAAAGAGTATCTTGGGGCAATACGGTGGCTCTGTGGTTAGCACAGCTGCCCCACAGCGTCACTTCAATTCTGGCCTCGGGTCACTATCTGTGCGGAGTTTGCACGTTCTCCCCGTGTCTGTGTGGATTTCCTCCGGGTGCTCCGGTTTCCTTCCACTGTCCAACGATGTGCAGTTTAAGTGGATTAGCCATGCTAAATTGCCTTTTAGTGTTCAGCCATGGTAGATGGGCTGCGGGGATGAGGTGGGCTGGTAGGCCTGAGTAAGATGCTCATTCGGAGAGTCGGAGCAGACTCGATAGGCCAACTGGCCTCCTTCTGCTCTGCAGGGGTTCTATGATTACTCTATGATTCTATGACATGTGGGTTAGGGAGCACAGGGGCTGATGTGTGAATGGACTTGGTGCCTATCAGGGCATAGGCAGCTGAATTTTGGATGATTTCAAGTTTAAAGAGGGTAATACATTGGAGGGCAGATTGGAATGTGTTAGAATGTGTTAAGGCGGCACGTTGGCACAGTGGCTAGCACTGCTGTCTCACAGCACCAGGGACCCGGGTTCGATTCCCGGCTTGGGTCACTGTCTGTGTGGAGTTTGCACATTCTCCCCGTGTCTGCATGGGTTTCCTCCGGGTGCTCCGGTTTCCTCCCACAGTCCAAAGATGTGTGGGTTAGGTGGATTGACCATTCTAAATTGCCCCTTAGTGTCGGGGGACTAGCTAGGGTAAGTGCATGGGGTTACAGGGGGAGCAGCTGAGTTGGTTTGTGGTTGGTGCAGAACTCGATGGGCAGAATGTCCTCCTTCTGGACTGTAGGAATTCTATAATTCTAAGAACAGTTATGGTTAGAAGTTAAAAAAAAAGGCTGAATGATCCCTGAGGTAGTTTATTACATTTAATCTTCTGATTTTGGAGATACATTCTCTGGCAGATGGACAATCATGGGTTGATCCTCTGCTGTTTCCTAGTGTCTGAATTCTGAATATTGACCCCAGCGTTCTTCAGTGGTACTAATAGCAAATAGGAAGAGTCAAAAACTGCAATGCTTTATTAAGACAGGCAGTGCTTCTGGTTACTTACACCCAATGCAGGGTATCTGCGAATAGTGTAGAGAATGCAGTAGCATTAGTAACTGTGCTGGAAGCTGTCAGACTTCCCATCCATTTGAATGAGATCCATAGCAGGAGTGCATGTAAATGATGGACAGCAGAAAAGATGAGATGAAAGGTGTGGTCAACCATTGTTGGTTCCCACCAGGTAGTGCTGAGCCAGGGTCTGGCCAGTACTATGAGTCTGTATATATGTTACTGTTGGGGTTAGGGTTGGGCTGTTCTACATGTTACTGTTGGGGTTAGGGTTGGGCTGTTCTACCTGTAATATAGTTCTTATGGTACATCCCAGTCGGGCTCCGCCTCCTGGGAGAGGTATAAAGGTCACTGCTCTGTCTGGGACCCTTTAGTCTGGGATCGTGTATTATATATGGTAGCTCTATTGTTGTAGTCAATAAAAGCCTTTATTTCCCCGAGTACCTCTAGCCTCGTGAGTTATATCGCGCATCAAAAGGTTACAGTTTATGGAGATTTCTCCTGTTTGCAGATTACAGTCAATTGCCAATGTCTTTGGTACAAAGAACAAGAAGTACATCTTTGCGGCAAGGGTGAGGTCAAGGGTTGGGCAGCTCATCCCTTTCAAGACCAGACTGATTCCTGGGATGGCAGGTGTGTCATATTGTATAGGGCGTTGGTGAGGCCACATCTGGAGTACTGTGTGCTGTTTTGGTGTCCTTATCTGAGGAAGTCCTTGCTACAGAGGGAGTACAGCGAAGGTTTGCCAGGCTGATTCCTGGGATGGCAGGTCTGTCATCTGAGGAAAGACTAAGTCGGTTGGGATTGTATTCACTCGAGTTCAGAAGAGCGAGAGGGGATCTCATAGAAACTTATAAAATTCTAAGAGGGTTAGACAGAGTAGATTCAGAAAGAATGTTCCCTATTGTGGGGGAGTCCAGAACTAGGGGTCATAGTTTGACGGTAAGGGATAAACCTTTTAGAACTGAGGTGAGGAGAAATTTCTTCACCCAAAGGGTGGTGACTGTGTGGAATTCACTACCACAGAAAGTAGTTGAGGCCAAAGTGTTGTGTGATTTCAAGAAGAAATTAGATATAGCTCTTGGGGGTTAAAGGGATCAAGGGATATTCCAGGGGTGGCATCGTGGCACAGTGGTTTGCACTGCTGCCTCACAGTGCCAGGGACCCGGGTTCAATTCCCGGCTCAAGTCACTGTCTGTGTGGATTTCCTCCGGGGGCTCCGGTTTCTTCCCACAGTCCAAAGATGTGCAGGTTAGGTGGATTGGCCATGGTAAATTGTGCCTTAGTGTTAGGGGGATTAGCAGGGTAAGTACATGGAGTTATGAGAATAGGACCTGGGTGGGATTGTTGTCGGTGCAGTCTCGATGGGCCGAATGGCCTCCTTCTGCAGTGTATGTCCGAGCCAGCACTTTGTTGTATTTGAGAAAGTAGCTCATCAGCTTCTCAAGGGCAATTAGCGAGGGGCACTAGCACCCACATCCCATGAATGAAAGAAAACTGTGAAGGATGCTTGTGCCTAGTTGCCTTTGTGGTTGGAATTCTGATATGATTCACAAGAACATGAAGCAGGAGTGGGCCATTTGACCCTTCGAGTCTGTTCTGCCAATCAGTGAGGTCATGGCTGTTCTTATATCTCAACTCCCTCACTACTCAAATTCAATGACGGAGCGTCCACACTTTCTGGGGTGAAGAAGTTTAAAGATTCACAACCCACCAGCAAAGTCCCTTTAAAATGAAGTGCGGTGGAGCCAGTGCTCTGTTGTGACCCCCGACCCTGCTGAATCCTTCTCCCCTTGCAGCGTTGTAAACTCTTGGGAAAGGCGGAACCAAACCATCTCTGTCTGCGCTGTCTTTGGCCACATTAAAGCAGTGCTTTGGTTTTAAGTGATCAGTACCCATCAGGGAAGTCACACCTCGGCCTTGTTCACTGTGGGAATAAGAAGCCTTAGTCCTGATAGTCCAACGATGCTAATGGCATTTGGGTCAAACAGCAAAATGGCCAGCAACCAAAATTCAATTCAAGAATTGTCCCCTTTATTACCCCCTCCCCCCTCCCCAATCTCAGTCTCCATGAATCAGCCGACGGAGACACCAGCAAACGAGTGTCACTAGGTGGCAGTGCTCACAAGGCGAGCAGTCTGCAAAACTCAAACCTCTCCATCATTTTTCTCAATATTATTGATTTAGGGAAAACAGCATATAAATGGGAGGGAGAGAAAAGCTCTGATATCTAATAGATTTGAATCCAGTTATTTTTGTTTACATTCTGGGGCCTTAACAGGTAACAGGGGACTTAGCTTGGCAAAATCATTACAGTATTGACAGCACCATCTTCCATTTGCTGCCCTCAGTGCGATAAGTAACTACAAACAGTCTTTAAGGTAAGATCCTTCGATGATCTGATTCTGAAGGATATTGCGATGTAATAAATCACACGATCTGATGGTGACAGTGCCAAATGAGCACGTTTATTAAGACTGACAAGTACACCACCCAGAGCTCTTTTGTATTGGACTCTGGCAGACTGATTCCTGCAGCACACTCTGACTCAGCATTGGAACATACACTGACATAGAAGAAATCAGCTCTTACACCCGGGGTTCCACATCAATAAAGGACGTCCAACAGGCAAACATTGCATCTACACATGTGCACAGTCACACAAACACATCAAAGAAATACACCAACACACGCATACAACACACAAATACTTGTAAACAAACATGACAAAATATGCAAACAAACACAGAAATGCATAGACACACATATATACAGCACAGAGCAACACAGCAACACATGCACACAATCACATCCACACTGATACGCACACACACAAACTATGACACACACACACACACACTCATACCACATACACACACACACATACACTCACACACACACACATACACACACACATACACATATGCACACGCATACACACTCACATACACATATGTGCACACACATGCACATATGCACACACACACACACATATACACATACACACACACACATGCACACACACATACGTCTGAATTTGGCCAGTCCCATGGACACGGCTTTGGAGGGAGGTGGGAAAGCAGCGTGAAACCTCATTGGGTCAGTTTCTGACACTGTCCCACCTCAAGGCAACTTGTCCAGGGGTGGGCCACAGCGAGTGGTAGCCCGCTCCAGAGAGGCAGGCAAGTAATTAAGCCAATTAAAGCCCCAATCAAAGAACATTTTTCACTCAGTGCTGCTACTTCCTGATGTCCCTGGGGCCGTGTGTCAGGAGGCTGGTAAATCTGTGGAGACAGACTCTCACGGGGAGACTGTGGGTGGCTCAGCTAATTGGCAGCATCAGGGACAGCAATGAAGCACATACACCTACACACCGATACACACACAGACCCACACACAGACCCACACACATACACACACACAGACCCACACACATACGCACAGATACACACACACAGACCCACACACACAGACCCACACACACAGACCCACACACAGACCCACACACAGACCCACACACAGACCCACACACAGACCCACACACAGACACGCAGATACACACACATACACACAGATACACACACATACACACAGATACACACACATACACACAGATACATGCACAGACCCACACACATACACGCAGATACACACACAGACTCACACACATACACACCGATACACACACACAGATAGACCCACAGGTAGACACAGACACACATATACAAACTCACACAGATACACACACACAGAGATATACATACATAGACATATAAATACAAACGCACACAAGCACACAAACACACACACAAGCACACACAAACAGACAAACAGCAGGGTAAATACGTGTGGTTATGAGGATAGAGCCTTGGTGGGATTGTTGTCGGTGCAGGCTCGCTCGATGGGCCAAATGACCTCCTTCTGCACAAACAGACACTCACAAACAGACATATCTACAATTATTCATACATACACACACGTGCACAAACTTACATATAGATAACACCCGCATGCATGCATAAAGCCACAAGCATATAGACATCTACACTTATAAGCACACATCTAGGCAAATACACATATATGTATCTAGGCACATACACACAGCACAATGCACATATATGCAAACAGAGTGCTGGAATGAAACTGGGTTAGATTCAGGATTGTCACTGCAGTAATGAAGAGTCAAATGAGAAAAAGTGTTTCCCACAGAGAGTTGGGAGTGGTTTACCATAAGTGGCAATAGCATCATTTAAAGTTGGAGAGTATCTGAAAGGAATGAATATCGAGGGGAAAGGAAGAAATGGGATTAGAGTCACGGCTCCCATTGAGGGCCTAGAACTGACACCAGCTCGATGGGCAGAATGGTCTCTGCATGGGCAGTAATGTCTACAATTTCATGGTTGGCTGCCACCTGCTACTCACCTTGTCTAAGTGGCCAATCTTAATTTGTGGCCATGTGGAAGGAAGATTGCGACCATACAGAGCTGCACCCAAGCATGACCTTGCCTGAGATGACCTTTGAACCAGGGGTCACAGGATACCGATTAAGAGCTGGAATCCTGACCCATTATACTGGCCTTCATTAACACAGGGTCACGGAGAGCGTTGTCGTGACGGTGGGGAGGCTCTGACCAAACTCAGCACCAAACTATGCTGTAAGCTGGAGAATTCTGGTCGATATGGTGCAGCACAGCGGCACAGTGGTTAGCACTGCTGCCTCACAGCGCCGGGGACCGTGTTGAGTTTGCACGTTCTCCCCACGTCTGCGTGGGTTTCCTCCGGGTGCTCCAGTTTCCTCCCACAGTCCGAAAGACGTGCAGCTTAGGTGGATTGGCCATGGTAAATTGCCCCTTAGTGTCAGAGGATTAGCAGGGTAAATACGTGTGGTTATGAGGATAGAGCCTTGGTGGGATTGTTGTCGGTGCAGGCTCGCTCGATGGGCCAAATGACCTCCTTCTGCACTGTAGGAATTTTATGATTCCATAACTCTATCATACAGCTCTGTTCAAAATGGAGGGCTCACTTAACAATGGAACCACTGGCAAAGTCAGGTATTCTCAGCGAATTAGCCGATAAGGCACACCTTGGTGAAGTGGTAAGCAATTAGGTTAAACTGCCTGACACTAGTGAGGAACAAGTTAATATGTCTGTAAGAGATTCCTCCATCTGTTATTTTTTCAAATAAGCCATTAGGCCATTCATAAAAGGTTAATGTCTCCATTAAAATAGTGGGCAAGGCAATTTCTCACAAATGCATTAATGCATTTTGTAATAATGTTGCCCAGCATGATTTCAGAATCATGTCTAAAATGTATACTTTGCATTCAACAAGGATCACAGCTTTTCATTATCAGTTATTAGTGGTTATCATTCAGTTAATGACCAGTTTTTGATTCCCCTGCAAAGAACATGTTGCCTATTTTTCACTCTGAGCTACACTACTTCACCTCACAATTATCCATTCGGAGTTCAATGCATTTCAAAAAGATTCAGCCAGCATTTCACAACGAGAAAAAGAGAGCAAATTGAATTTTTTTTGTTTGGCTGCTTAATGGGAGGGAGCTTAGTGCCAGGGAAATGGAACCTCTTCCCATTACAGCACCAGGCACTCCCCAGTCAGACGGAGAGGTGGAGTACGGCTCCTTTTAACTTTCCAACCTCCAGCCTCAGAAGAACCAATTCCATACCTTCAGTTCCGACGCCCCGAAGAAAGACGCTTCCTCTGTTTCCGCTCCTGACCGAGTGCTTGATGCTGGAACCAAAAGAGAAAATGCTGGAAAATCTCAGCAGGTCCGGCAGCATCTGTAAGGAGAGAAAAGAGCTGATGTTTCGGGTCCAGATGACCCTTTTTCAAACATTGCCTGATAATGCTCCTGGATAGCTCCTTGGGATGTTTTGCTATGTTCAAGCAGCTCTCCCTCAATCAACATCGCAAACGATTATCTGGTCATTATCACACTGCTGCTTGTGGGAGCTAGCTGTGCACAATTTGGCTGCCATGTTTCCTCCATTACAATGGTGACTGTGCAACAGAAGCACATAATTGGTTGTAATTTGCCAAGCCCAGAGCTTGTAAAAGCCATTATGTAAATACAAGTCTCTCTTTTTTAAAGTTTATCTATTACTTTCACAAGTAAGCTACATTATATTTATATTACATTATTCTCATAAAGACAGGGGAATGGGGATGACAAAAATATCAGCCATGATTGAATGGCGGAGCAGACTTGATGGGCCGAGTGGCCTAATTCTACTCCTGTGTCTTATGGACAATGCGATGAAGTTACTGTGAAAATCCCCTACTCGCCACACTCCGGCACCTGTTTAGGTACACTAAGGGACAATTTAGCATGGCCAATCCAGCTAACCCGCACATCTTTCGGACTGTGGGAGGAAACCGGAGCACCCGGAGGAAACCCACACAGACACGAGAAGAATGTGCAAACTCCGCACACAGTAAATCTCACAACACCAGGTTAAAGTCCAACAGGTTTATTTAGTAGCAAAAGCCACTAGCTTTTGGAGCGCTGCTCCTTCGTCAGGTGAGTGGGAGTTCTGTTCACAAACAGGGCATATAAAGACACAAACTCAATTTACAAAATAATGGTGGGAATGCGAGTCTTTACAGGTAATCAAGTCTTAAAGATACAGACAATGTGAGTGGAGAGAGGGTTAAACACAGGTTAAAGGGTGTCCTGGAGACAATACACATCTCTTTAACTTGTGTTTAACCCTCTCTCCACTCACATTGTCTGTACCTTTAAGACTTGATTACCTGTAAAGACTCACATTCTTACCATTATTTTGTAAATTGAGTTTGTATCTTTATATGCCCTGTTTGTGAATACAGAACTCACACTTCCCTGACGAAGGAGCAGCGCTCCGAAAGCTAGTGGTTTTTGCTACCAAATAAACCTGTTGGACTTTAACCTGGTGTTGTGAGACTTCTTACTGTGCTTACCCCAGTCCAACGCCAGCATCTCCACATCAAACTCCACACAGACAGTGACGCAAGCTGGGAATCGAACCCGGGTCCTTGGTGCTGTGAGGCAGCAGTGCGAATCACCATGCCACCATGCCAGCCCATTTTTCCTTTGTGAATAGAAGTTTCTGTTGTATCGCCGTGACATGTTTTCCACATTCCACACCAACCATCTTGTGGCCTCTCTGAGTTCAGCTTTGTTAATTTAGTGCCTGTGTGTGATTAAATTATTGCTGTCTGCTTGGGAACTCATTGCAATTGGGAAACCTGTCACATAAGTTATTTTGATTTACTGTAAGAATGAATTTAAAGTACACCCAATCCCACATTCAAAATACCTTGCCATTGAGCACTGCAGGATGGATTCTGCATGGGTTATCCTTACAGAATCATAGAATTGATATAGCACCAGATGGAGTTCATTCAGCCCACAATGACTATGCCTGGTCTTTGGAAAGAGCTACTTTACCCATTACCTGACCTTTTCCCCATTGCTCTGCAAACATTTCCTTTTCAAGTCGTTCTCAAATTCTCTTTTGAGATTTAGTTTTGAACCTGGTTCCACCACCCTCTTAGATTCATAACAACTTACTCTGTAAAACTAGGGTCGGCGTGGTGGCACAGTGGTTAGCACTGTTGCCTCACAGCGCCAGGGACCCAGGTTCGATTTCTCAGCTTGGGTCACTGTCTGTGTGGAGTTTGCACATTCTCCTCGTGTCTTCGTGGGCTTCCTCCGGATGTTCCAGTTTCCTCCCACAGTCTGAAAGACGTGCTGCTTAGGCGCATTGGCCATGCTAAATTCTCCTTCAGTGTACCCGAACAGGCACCGGAGTGTGGCCGCTTGGGGATTTTCACAGTAACTTCAGTGCAGTGTTAATGTAACCATACTTGTGACACTAATAAATAAACTAAAACTTAAAATTCTCTTCATCTCCCCTCTGGTTCTTTTCCTACTTATCTTAACTGACCCTTCTGTCGGTGCAAACTGTTTGCTGCTATGCAGTCTATCAACATTCCCCATAATGGCTAGCACCTCGACTGAATCTCCTTGTAACCTTCTCTGCTCTGAGGAGAACAATCCTAGCTTCTCTCGGCTCTTCACCTAACTGAAGTCCCTCATCCCTGCTACCATTTTTTAAAATCCAAAACCTTGACATCCTTGCTAAAGTGTGCCCAGAATTTGACACAAAATATGTCAGGGAAATCCTAACCAACGATTTATAAAGGTTTAGCAAAACTCAGTCACTTTTATATTCTATATCTTGTGATGATACTGTGCCTTTAAGGAATTCCTGGGGACAGTTTTTTTTCAGCTTTTTAACACCTGCTCTGAATTAGTCCTTTAAATGTTGGAACAAATCTCTGAGGATTCCCAGACCTGGAACTTTCCAAACAGCCTCTAGAGAGAAAGAGAGATGATGTGGAGATGCCGGCGTTGGACTGGGGTGGGCACAATAAGAAGTCTCACAACACCAGATTAAAGTCCAACAGGTTTATTTGGCAGCACTAGCTTTTGGAGCCCCAAGCCCCTGAAGCCCCCTGTGGCACTCACCTGAAGAAGGGGCTTGGGGCTCCGAAAGCTAGTGCTGCCAAATAAACCTGTTGGACTTTAACCTGGTGTTGTGAGAAAGAGAGAGACAGAGACACTGCCTGCCTCCACCAGCTTCCAACAGCAACTAAACCAAAACTAAACACTTGGACTTTTCCGTGGAAAAAAACTGTTCCCAGGCTTCACCTGTCAATCATCCCAAATTAAGCTCCACTCAGCAATCCTCAAAGGACCATAAACAGCAGGACACTGCATTAGGCCAGATTAAAAATATACATGATGTAATTTAAGCTGCCTCAGTAACAATACAGGACACCGGTTACAGAAGAAATGGGACCAATAAAATGCTAGGAACTCCTTGAACAAAACCTGCAAAGAAACATGATTAAAAATACATTTCTAAAAGGCACATTATCATCACAGTCTTTATTTATAAGGTCATGTGTACTTCTTTTCCACAACTTTACTTGTTAAATAAACTTATTTTAATATAAATTTGCATTTTGTTCATTTCATCTCGGATTCACCTAAACCTTCCTGAAATTATTTGTGATTCCTCCATTATTGTAGAGTTGCCCCCAGCTAATCTCCCTGACACTAAGGGTCAATTTAACATGGCCAATCAACCTAACCCACACATCTTTGGACTGTGGGAGGAAACAGGAGTACCCGGAAGAAACCCACGCAGACATGGGAAGAACGTGCAAACTCCATACAGACAGTGACCCGAGGCTGGAATTGAATCTGGGTCCTTGGTGCTGTGAGGCAGCAATGCTAACCACTGTGCCACCGTGCTGCCCCAAATTCTATGTAAGTAAACGTCCTAAATCCACAGGAGTGTGATTTTCCAGCCCCTCCTGCTAGAAGGATCTTCTATACACTGCATGGCAGATTCCCAAGTGGCGGGATTTGCGAGCCACGCAGAATGCCATAAACATCAATGGGATAGGTAGATCCCTCCAGCGGCCAAAGGCGAGCAACCTCTGTAAAGTTTATTTATTAGCGTTACAAATAGGCTTACATTAACACTGCAATGAAGTAGCTGTGAAAGTCCCCAAGTCGCCACACTCCAGCGTCTGTTCGGGTACACTGAGGGAGAATTTAGCATGGCCAATTTACCTAACCAGCACATCTTTTGGACTTTGGGAGAAAACCGGAGCACCCGGATGAAACCCACGAAGACACGGGGAGAACGTGCAGACTCCACACAGGCAGTCACCCAAGCCGGGATTCGAACCTGAGCCTCTGGCGCTGTGAGGCAGCAGTGCTAATCACTGTGCCACCATATCACCCCTGGCATAGAGGGATAGAGCAGTGGAGTGACCCTAAATGGTTGCACTGAATCCTACATAGTAAAAGATGCCACTGGGGTGGGCAGGGCTAGAAAATCTCACCCTCGATCTCCTAAAAATATTTATACAGAAGCATCCAATGCGTGTCATCTTTGTCGGCATTTTGTTACAGGTTATAAGGTTGAACTGAATATTTGCATCCATTCGCAAGTATCGCATGCTTTTTCTTCACCTTCTTGAGTTCTCTGTCAAAGGCAGATTAAAAAGTTAAAGTTAAAGTGTATTTATTAGTCACATGTAAGGCTTACATTAACACTGCAATGAAATTACTGTGAAATTCACCTAGTCACCACAGTCCGGCGCCTGTTCGGGTCAAATGCACCCGAACCAGCACATCTTTCAGAATGTGGAAGGAAACCGGAGCACCCAGACGAAACCCACGCAGACACGGGGAGGACGTGCAGACTTCACACAGATAGTGACCCAAGCCAGTCCCTGGTGCTTTGAGGCAGCAGTGTGAACCACTGTGCCACCGTGCCGCCCACTGATTATTCACCGAACCACAGCCGATTGCTATGATTGTTTTACTATAGGTAATGAGTGAAGGCAGGCCTCAACTCTATCTCGGCCAGAACGAGAATCAAGCTCCCTCAGTCTGTGCCATCTCTTCATCTGAGCTAACTACCACCACCTCCTCTCGCCACAGTATCTCATGCTACCAAAAACTATTCAGACTGAATATTTATTCACCTGTGAGGCAACAGTGCTGTGGGAAAGTCTAATAAGATGTCTAGGCCAATAAAGATCAAATCAATGCATGGGAAACATGAAAGCAAATAAAGCTGGGTTGCTTAGCGTGGTCCCTTTCAGGGCAACACAGCAGAGGCCACATTTCCTGGATGGGCATATAGACCCAGAGTGGGGAATTACCTTCAGGAGAGGAGTTCTCTTAGTGCAGAGGGATTTTGGAATTAGCTGCAAATGTGCAGCTCCTGTAGCGGACTTGCAAATAAATCCCTTTTTGTTCTACTAATGAAATTTCCACAAATCCATCATTACATTTGGCAGGGTGGAAGTCAGACCTATTACATTATTCGCAGTCTTGCGGTCCAACATGTGGCCGACTCCAAATCATTCAGTAAGCTCATGGATTTAGTGAAGGATCAATTGCAACTTCACCTATCAGTCATACTCCAAAGATTCAAATTTAATTGAAGGATGAGAGACCCAGGTGAACTGACCATGACTTACATTGCTGAACTGAAGCAATTATCGGAGTCATAGAATCATAGAATCCCTATAGTGCAAAAGGAGGCCATTCGGCCCATTGAGTCTGCACTGACCACAATCCCATCCAGGCCCTATCCCCATAACCCCATGCATTTACCCTAGCTAGTCCCCCTGACACTATGGAGCAATTTAGCATGCCGAATCCACCTACCCTGCACATCTTTGGACTGTGGGAGGAAACCGGAGCACCCGGAGGAAACCCACGCATACACGGGGAGAACGTGCAGACTCCGCACAGACAGTGACCCAAGCCGGCAATCGAACCCAGGTCCCTGGCACTGTGAGGCAGCAGTGCTAACCACTGTGTCACCGCACTGTCCTGTAGCCCACTCTGGCGCCAAAACCACAGAAGCTGCCACGAAGTGGAAAACAATTTCACTCATCAACAAAACAAAAAGGAGGCAATCAGAGTATTGTGATTTTGGAGATACCCTAAATGATCGGTTACATGATCGGTTGGTTTGTGGCATGAGCAACATTGCTATTCAATGTTGATTAATTGCAGAAGTTGACGCAAATTTTAACCCAGCAATGGAGATAGTGCTGGCCATGGAAATTAAGGGCTGCAGAGAGTGCAAAATGGCACGGTTCACCAGTTAGGATGGGAACCTAAAGTTTATTTTATTTATTCACCTCAAGTAGGCTTACATTAACACTGCAATGAAGTTACTGTGAAAATCCCCTGAACTGTAGTCAACTGTGGTGCCAAAACCTCAGCAGCTGCCCCAAAACGGACAACAATTTCAGTCATCAGCAAAACAAAAGGATACAGTGGAGGCAATTGGGCAGAAATGCTTAAGGGAGAATGTGATGGGAACCGCATTCCTGAACCATGTCAGTTTTAGGATACCAAGCATTTTTATTGTCACCGAAGAGGACTTTTGATAAAGCAGTGTAGAGATAACTCAAGACTGCCAAGTAATTGATTAGTCGAGACATTACAAGCACACTCTGTGAAAGAGCCTGGCACCAGTGATTCTGTTATTCACCCTCTGTTTAATTTAAAAATAGGCAAGATAGACTGTATTACAATAGCATTCTGGAAGTCTTTTAATATGGAAGTGGATACAGGGGCATCAGCCACTATGATGGGCGAGAAGGTACTGAGGAGAAGGAGTTCAACCATTGAACATTGAGAGTATTTCTGCCAAGCTGAAGATGTATATGAGAGAAATAATAAAAATAAAAGGTATTTGTGAGCTACGGACAATTGTCTGCCCAGCTCCCAATGATAATACTGATGGGTGAAGGACCAAGCCTTCGGGGCTGTGATTCATTGAAAGAAATCAATTGGAATTGAGCTGTAATTTTTCAAGTGCAGAATAGCGCACTGCCAGAATTGTGAAGAAAATACAACAATGTCTTCCATGGCAAATCAGGCAAAATCAAAGGGCTGCAAGCTAAGCTTTACTTTGGAGGCGGTGGCCGAGTGATATTATCGCTAAATTATTAATCCAGAAATTCAGCTAATGTTCTGGGGGCCCGGGTTCGAATCCTGCCACGGCAGATGGTGGAATTTGAATTCAATAAAAAACAATATCTGGAATTAAAATCTACTGACGACCATGAAACCATTGTTGATTGTCGTAAAAACTCATCTGGTTCACTAATGTCCTTTAGGAAGGAGATCTGCCGTCCTTACCGGGTCTGGGGAAAGCTTCATAGTGACAGCTTCATAGTCACATTTACTGAAGACTCGCTTTCAGTCCCAAGTTTCATTAATTGAATTCCCCGGAGTGCCGCCGTGCTCTGTCTGGTCAATACCCCAGGTTGTAAAGAACATAATTTACCCAACATTGTCTCTGTTCGATGCCCTCAGGAAATTTGAGAGCTGCATGGTGGCACAGCGACTAGCACTGCTGCCTCACAGCGCCAGGGACCCAGGTTCGATTCCAGCCTGAGGTGACTGTGTGGAGTCTGCATGTTCTCCTCGTGTTGCCGTGGGTTTTCTCCGGGTGCTCTGGTTTCCTCCCACAACCCAAAGATGTGCGGTGGATTGGCCATGCTAAATTGCCCCTTAGTGCCCAACGATGTGTAACTTTGGTGGATTAGCCATGGTAAATGTGTGGAGTTATGGGAATAGCGGGCCTGGGTGAGATACTCTTTTGGAGAGTCTGTGCAGACTTGATGGGCCGAATTCACTGCACTGTAGGGATTCTATGATTCTATGTTTATAAATGTTGACACTTGAACATTATTTCATTGGCTGTAAAACATCTTTGGACAACCTGAGGTCATGAAAGACAGAATACCAATGCAAATCCTTTCTTTACCCTCGAGGGTCAGTGAGGTAACTAGAAATTCTATGGGGAGATTCACAATGCCAGGAGCATCGGAGTTCAGGTCTACCCAGCAGCAGGATATACGCGATGCAGAGAACTGTAGTTATGGATGGTAAAGTATGTAAAACGGCTCAAATTAGTCTCCTTTCTGTCACGGCTGAAGAATAAAATTATGAACTTTTTGCACGTGTTACTTAGTGGATGTGTTTCAAATAAATGGAGTGACTGGATCCACTGTCGTGATATCTGAATAAACTTGGAACAGTCTGCAACGCAATACTGTTGCAAACATCTGCTAACAGTGTGAAGGGAAAAAAGAAAGAAAGGCTTTGTACTTTAGGTCATCCCCTACCAAGCCTCTCCCAGGTATCTCTTGAGTGCTTTACATGAAACTTATTGCTTTTGAAGTTCAGTGATAATGGCACATATTACAATGCTACCAACAAATATTTGGTATTCAGATTAAATATCTATTCACTGAGGTGGAAACAGTGCTGAGAAAAGATCTTTTGGATGCCTGAGCCAATAAAGGTCAACCAGCATGAACAGAAAATAAAAGAATGAATGAAAACAGGGTTGTTTGGCCACCATGGATCAGATCAGGGCTTGTGAGGTCTTCAAGGGTCTAGTCCAAGAGATTGGCACTCTGCATTAACCATTGGGATTCACTCAGTCGAGTATCATTTTTGCACACAGCAAGATTCCAGATATGACAATGAGTTAAGTGACCATTTTAAAGTTTAAAGTTTATTTATTAGTGTCACAAGTAGGCTTACATTAACACTGCAATGAAGTTACTGTGAAAATCTCCCAGTCGCCACACTCTGGCACCTGTTTGGGGAGACCAAGGGAGAATTTAGCATGGCCAATGCATCTAACCAGTATGTCTTTTGAACTGTGGGAGGAAACCGGAGCACCCAGGGGAAACCCAAGCAGACACGGAGAGAAGGTGCAGAATCCGCACAGACAGGTTTCCTTCCCTAAAGAACGGATTCTTTTTCAAACTACGGTCCATCGCTGAGACTGGCATTTAATTTCAGATTTATTATCTCATTACATTTAAATCCGCCCATTACAGTGGTGGGGTATGAACCTTTTCCCACAGAACATTCACTCGGCCCTCTGGATTGCTAGTCCAGTGATGTCACTATTATGCCCTTGCCTCTTCTCCCTTAACTGCAGTATCTTCCATGATCTCAAATGTCCAAAACTTCAGCTACCTAGGCAGATTGGATGAGCTGGGACTGTTCTTCCTCAAGGAGAGAAGGTTGAGAGGGGATTTGATGGAGGCATTCGAAATCTTGAGAGGTCTGGACAGGTTCAAATCAAATCGGGTGACTGTCTGTGTGGAGTTGGCACGTTCTCCCCATGTCTGTGTGGCCATACTAAATTGCCCCTTAGTGTCCCAAGATGCGTAGGATTAGCCATGGTAAATGGATGGGGTCATGGGGATAGGGTGGGGAAGAGAGCCTGGGTAGCATACTCTGTCAGAGTTGCTGCAGACTCATTTGGTCAAATGGCCTCTTTCAGCTCTGCAGGGATTCTGTGAAATTTATTCTATGAAATTAGGGATGGGAAACAAATATTGGCCCAGCCGAAGATTGGTGGAAAGAGTGAGGAGAAGCAACACAAACTGAAGGGCAGAATGCCAAAAGGGGCACAGGAGCAGAGAGACCTGTATGGGTTTGTTCACAATCATTGAAGGTGTCAGGACAGCCTGAGAAAGTGGCTAAAAAAATACAGAACGCTGGATAGTCAATGGTGTACTTTTGAAATGGAGCCATTGTTATAAGGCCGACAACGAATATGTTTTGATTTGATTTGATTTATTATTGTCACTGTATTAGCGTACAGTGAAAAGTATTGTTTCTTGCGTGCTCTACAGACAAAGCATACTGTTCATAGAGAAGGAAAGGAGAGAGTGCAGAATGTAGTGTTACAAATATAGCAAGGGTGTAGAGAAAGATCAACTTAATGCGAGGTAGGTCCATTCAAAAGTCTGACAGCAGCAGGGAAGAAGCTGTTCTTGAGTCGATTGGTACGAGACCTTTGTATCTTTTTGCCAACGGAAGAAGGTGGAAGAGAAAATGTCTGGGGTGCGTGGAGTCCTTAATTATGCTGGCGGCTTTGCCGAGGCAGCAGGAAATGTAGGCAGAGTCAATGGATGGGAGGCTGGTTTTTGTGATGGATTGGGCTACATTCACAACCCTTTGTAGTCTCTTGCGGTCTTGGGCAGAGCAGGAGCCATACCAAGCTGAGATACAACCAGAAAGAATGCTTTCTATGGTGCATCTGTAAAAGTTGGTGAGAGTGGTAGCTACATGCCAAATGTCCTTAGTCTTCTGAGAAAGTAGAGGCATTGGTGAGCTTTCTTAACTATAGTGTCGGCATGTGTGCACAGCATAATCCCACAAAGCAAATGAATAAATGATCAAATCACCTGTTTTAATGGTGTTCATTGAGGGCTAAATATTGAGAAAGTAACCAGGAGAATTCTTTGAAAAATTAGGAGGGGGATTTTTAACAGCAAACTGAGAGGGCGTACAGAGGCATAGTTTAGGATCTCACCTGAAAGGCAGCAGTTCAAACATAAGCACATTGGAGTGCCAGCCGTGTATTCAAGCCTCTCGACTATGGCTCGAGTCTGCTCTGCCATTTAATAAGATCATAGCTGATTTAACATTCACCAAGTCCATTCTCCTGCCTGTGAAAGCTTTGCTTAAGGTGGAAGCAAATAAGTGACAAGTCAACAGGTGGCACAGTGTGGCATGCGTACCTGTGCAATGTACATGGCAAATAGTATCACTGGATTGTTTTATCCTGACCCACTCCCTTCGAATGAGAATCCCACTTTTGTGAATTACATGTGCAACTATCGGCTTGGCTGCCACATTGTGTGGGCAGTGTTGCCCTAGGGTGGCAAAATGGATCAGCCATGGCTCAGTTGGATGCACTTTTATTTCTGTATGCCAAGGTTTATAGATCGTGTCCTGCTCCTAGACTTGAGTACAAAGAACAAATAACAAAGAAAATTACAGCACAGGAACAGGCCCTTCGGCCCTCCAAGCCTGCACCGACCATGCTGCCCGACAGAACTGAAATCCCCCACCCTTCCGGGGACCGTATCTCTCTATCCCATCCTATTCATGTATTCGTCAAGACGCCCCTCAAAAATCACTATCGTATCTGCTTCCACTACCTCCCCCGGCAGCGGGTTCCAGGCACCCACCACCCTCTGTGTAAAGAACTTGCCTCGTACATCTCCTTTAAACCTTGCCCCTCGTACCTTAAACCTATGCCCCCGAGTAATTGACTCGTCCAACCTGGGGAAAAGCTTCAGAGTAGATTATATCAAAGCTGACACTCCAGTGCAGTACTGATGGAGAGCTACACTGTAAGAGGTGCTGGGTCTTCATGGGATGTGGAGTGAAGACAGGGTATTGATTTTAATGATCCAAATGAATGGCGGATCAGGCTCAAAGGGCCGAATGGCCGACTCTTGCTTCTATTTTCTACGTTTCTTTTCGCTGAGATATTAAATTGAGGCCCCACTTGCCATCTCAGGTGGATATAAAAGATGCCACTGCTCTGACGAGGAGCAGGGGAGTTATTCTCACTTTACTGGCCAATATCTATCCCTCACCCAGCATCACAAAAACAGATTATCTGATCATTGTCATCTCGTTAATCCCATTCATCAGTGTTGGCGGAATTTAGATGTTAGTCTGTGATGCCGACACATCCGGAACAGAATCCACCACATGCACAAACTCTGCGTCAATCACCCAGCGAGGCTTTGGCAAAGGATGGAAACTCTTGAGCATGTCGCAACTCATTCTCCTTCATGGGATAAAGTAGCATCTGCAACAATTTGGATTTTGTTTGCACCGTTATCAAGGCAAACATCCCAAGATGCTTCACAAGCAGATTAAGAAGAACAACTCAACACCAGCCAAAACTTAGTTAAAGGTTTTAAGGAATGTCTTGATGGAGGAGGGAGAAGCAGAGAGATTCAGGAGTTTAAGAGTTTAGGGTCTAGATGGTTGGGGGAGGGGGAGAGGAACGGGATGGTGTGATTTAAAATACAGGCAACGATGTCCCAGATATTATTGAGGCTGTCGGGAGGGTATCTACAGAATATCATTCGAGCTTGTGATGATAATTGGCAAGTAACATTTGTACCAGATAAGTGCCATGAAATGACCACAGCCACCGAGAAAGAATCTAGCCTTCCTTAATGCTCAGTAGCAGTACCGTCGCTGAATCCCCCACAATTAACAACCTGGGAGTTACCGGTAACCAAATGGACCAGCCATTGAAATACTGTGGCTACAAGAGCAGGTCAGAAGCTGGGAATTCTGCAAAGAGTAACTCACCTGGTTAATTCAGTGGTTAACACTGCTGCCTCACAGCGCTAGGGACCCGGGTTCGATTCCCGGCCTGGATCACTGTCTGTGTGGTGTTTGCACGTTCTCCCCGTGTCTGTGTGGGTTTCCTCCGGGTGCTCCGGTTTCCTCCCACAGTTCAAAAGACGTGTGGGTTAGGTGGATTGGCCATGCTAAATTCTCCCTCAGTGGACCCGAACAGGTGCTGGAGTGTGGCGACTAGGGAATTTTCACAGTAATTTCATTGCAGTGTTAACATAAGCCTACTTGTGACACTAATAAAATGAACTTAAACCTCCTGACTCCACAAAGCCTGTCCACCATCTACAAGGCATAAGTCAGACGTGTGATGGAATACCCTCCACTTCGGGGGGTTATGGGGATAGAGGCTGGCTGGGATTGTGGCCAGTGCAGACGTGATGTGCCGAATGGCCTCCTTCTGCACTGTAGGGATTGTAAGGGATTGTATGATTCTATACCTGAATGAGTGAAGCCCGAACAATGCTTCAAAGGATTGACACAATGCAATTGTACATTGGTGGGAGCACACCTGGAAAACTGTAACAGTTTTTGCCTCGTTTTTAAAGAAAGGATATAATTGCATTAGAAGCAGCTCAGAGAAGGATCACTTGACTGAACTTGGGATGAGGATGGTGTCTTATGAGGAAAGGTTGTATAGTTTGGGGCTGTATCCATTGGAGCTTCAAAGAATGAGAGGTGATCTTATGAAACATATAAAATCCTGAGGGGACTTGAGAAGGTGGATGATGAGGAGATATTTCCCCTAATGAGAGATGCACAGTTTAAAAATAAGGGGTCTCCAACTTAAACTGGAGATGAGGAGAATTTTTTTTCCCTCAGAGGGTCGTTAGTCTGTAGAATCCTCTTCCTCAACGAGCAGTGGAGGCTGGGTCTTTGAATATTTTGAAGACTGAGTTAGAAAGATTCTTGATTGATAAGGTACTCAAAGAGTATAGGGGACATCAGGGATGGACAATAAACACATAATATAATCACTTTGAAGGGACATGACAGAGTGGATGCTGAGAGGAGGTTTTCTCTTGTGGGAGGGGTCTGAACTAGCAGACACAGTTAAAAATAAGGAATTGCCCATTTTAAGATGGAACTGAGGGGAATTTTGTTTCTTTTTCAGTGTTGTAAGTCTTCCTCAGAGACCAGGAGTGGCAGGGTCATTGAATGTTCCTCAAGCAGAGGGAGATAGATTCAACAAGGGAGTCAAAGGGTCTTCATAGTCGGCAGCAAGTGGTGTTGAAGCCCCAATCAGAAGATCTCTGATCTTATTGACTGGTGGAGCAGGCCGAAAGAGTCAGCTCCTAACTTGCATGTTCGCATGTTCATATAAATGCAGGCATACCATGTCCTATGGATGAATAAATATTACGATCTCAGACCAGAACCCCAAGGTATATTGTGAAGCCAGATTAGACTTGAACACTATTTCTATTTTGGCATAAATGTGAGGAAACTGCGCTTCGCCCCAGGAATAATTTCACTGACAAATTTGGGATCTTTTAACATAACAAGCTTTATTCATAACACAGTTTCAGCATAACTCTCATAAAATGAAGCAGTTTAACTCTTAACAGTTGAACAACCTTTAAACTTGAAAAGAAACTACTCTAATTTTTAACTTATCATTATTTCAGTTCCAAATAAGCAATTTTCTTCCTATAGGCTGAGAACCCTCTTTAAATCTCGATAGCAATCACAGATCTGCTTGTTCTAACTTGGGGTAACAGCCTTGGAGCTTCCAGAGAGATTTTGTAGAGAAAGAGAGAGAGATAAAGAGCACACTTCTGTACTCCAATAGCTCCAGTCAGCAACTGAACTCTAAACTGAACCAGAAATCTGTTTCTCTCTCTGCCATTACTTAGCTCCTCTCATTTCCTTAATTAAAAAAACAGCTTCCATTCCTTTGAGCAAAAAAAAAGTCCCCAGGGAAATCGCCATTGATAAGCAACATTTGCTCTTTCCTAAATAGGTTATAGGTAGGCCTAGAAGGTAGGGATATGTTCGGCACAACTTGTGGGGCCGAAGGGCCTGTTTGTGCTGTAGTTTTTCTATGTTTCTATGTTTCTAAAATACTAGATGACTAAAATGAGTTGTCATCCTGCTTTCCCAGCATCTGAGCTGTACGTTTACCAGACACACTGACTGCCTGGAAAAAACACTGAATGTTAAAACAGTCCCATTAAACACATAGGGCAGGGTTTTCCGGCCACACTTGCCCTAAAACTGGAAAATCCCGCCCGGGATCAGCAGACCTTCGCATGGTCCACCCCCCTCCCCCACCACGTCTGCTTTGATTTCCGTGGCGGGCGGAACGGGAAAATTCTCCCCAAAATATATCAATAACACAGTGTCATCACATAAACAAGGTAGCAAGAGCCAACTGAGGTCAACTACTCTATGCCGGTATTCATCCGAGGATGTTCCCACTTAAATAACCTCTTCCCACAGGAGATCTCCATCACCTTTCCAAATCCACAACTCCCTGCTGCCTCATTTATCCATCAAAGCTCTCTTTAAGTGCAGACCACTGCCTGCTTCAAGTATCGGCTGAATATCTGCCAAGTCCCATGTCCCACTTACTGAGTCTTGGCGCCTGCTCTGACATCGGGATGAAAAGTTGTCTGAATATTTCAGTGGGCCAACCCTGGCATATTCAGTGGGATTTGCTATCCTTCAGTCCTGCAAGAATGAATCTTGCTCCATTTTCCTCCCTGAAGAAGGAAGATTTTATCCCCAGATTACCAGCACACTATTACAGCAATTTGTTAGTTTTGGAAACCGATTGTCTTCATTTCTTATTCGCTCTATATTAATAAATCAAAATCAGAACCTTTCATTGAAACAAGGGACAGGAAATTTAATAAGTTTATTATTGCTGTCATGTCTGCTAGCTGATAATTGATTATAAGTCCTGTACAAATGCAGTGCACTAAAGGAATGCTGCACTGTCAGAGATTTAGGCCGGAATTCTCTGACCTTGGCCATGATTGATATTCTCCAGTCCTGCTGCTGTGAATGGAGATTTGGTTGAGCACCAGATTCTCCATCCTCGCTGGCAGCAGCAGCGGGGTGTGTGAGACTGGAAAATTCTGGCCTTCGTCTTCCCAATGAGACCTTAAGCAAGGCTTATCTTCTATCTCAGGTGGGACGGCACAGTGGCATAGTGGTCAGCACTGCTGCCTCACAGCGCCAGGGAGCCAGGTTCGATTCCCGGCTTGGGTCACTGTCTGTGTGAAATTTATACATTCTCCCTGCGTCTGTGTGTGTTTCCGCTGGGTGCTCCGGTTTTTTCCCACAGTCCAAAGATGTGTGGGTGAGGTGGATTGGCCATAATAAATTGTCTCTTAGTGTCAGAGGGAATTAACTAGGGTAAATGCATGGGGTTACGGAGATAGGGCCTGGGTGGAATTGTGGTTGGTGCAGACTCAATGGGCCAAATGGTCTCATTCTGCACTGTAGGATTCTATGGTTGCAAAGGATCCTATGGTTTTATTTTGAAGAAGCCCAGGGAAATTCTTCCTAGTGCCCTGACCAACATTCCCCCGTCAGCTAACACCATTAAGAATCAAATGATCTGATGATTACCACATCAATGTTTGTGGGATCTTGCTGTGCGTAAATTGGCTGTTGCATTTCCAGCATTACAACAGTCAGCACACTTCAGAGGTACTTCTTTGGTAGCGAAAGAAAGCATCGGCCTGTCTTTAAAGTCATGGAGTGTGCAATATAAATATAAGTCTTTCTTTTTTTAAGTGCTCAAGCATTTGCCATAGGCTCAGTGGGCCTCTACGCCAACAAGGATGGCTGATGTGAGATGGGAAAGATTCTAACAGGAGTGAGAGTAGATGCTATTCTCAGGCACATTGTCAGACCAGTGTAGAGGGAATGGGACTTGTCTGGTTAGTTGTTCTGTACCTGAGAGTGCATGTCCATAATCTCAATGAGCGGAATTCACACTGTGTGACATTAGTAATGAATGTGTTGAGGGCTTCGCATGCAATCCCCTGACTTGCCGATCTTAAAGATACCACTTACCTGTTTATTTTGAACACCTTTGCCTCGGGAGGAGAACTGGGAATTCCTCATGAATGTTCAAAATCATTGGATAAATATCCTGCTGCCTTTCTCTGACTGGGTGAGCACCAAGTTAGACAAAGGTCAGATATCTGCTACAGATATGGGCAGAGGTTAGGGGGCAATTCCATTATCCCATTCTCTCCATGATGTGGAGATGCCAGTGTTGGACTGGGGTGGGCACACAAAGAAGTGTCACAAGACCAGGTTAAAGTCCAACAGGTTTATTTGGAATCACTCACCTGATGAAGGAGCAGCGCTCCGAAAGCTCGTGATTCCAAATAAACCGACTTCTTACTGTGCCCATCCTCTCAACAGGCTGCTGTCCTGATCAGACTGCGACTCAGAAAAGCCAAGTTACATTTTTTTGCCACCTTATCTTCTCACCTGCTTTTTCCCTGCAATTCTGGCTTCCCACCAGGAATCTGGCTGCACACTTGGCAATTCAATCACCTCAAGTCTTGCCCTGGTCAGGAGAAGAGATTCACCGGGATGCTGCTTGGGATGGAGAGTTTCAGCTTTGAAGAGAGGCTGGGGTTGTTTTCCTTAGAGCAGAGAAGGCTGAGGGGCGGGTGGGGGGGGGGGGGGGGGGGGGGGGAGGGGGGTCTGATTGAAGCGTATAAAATTATGAGGGATCTTGATAGGGGAGATAGGAAGGAACTTTTCCCCTTAGTAGAGGGGTCAATAACCAGGGGGCATAGATTTAAGGTAAGGAGAAGAAAATTTAGAGGGGATTTGAGGAAAGTCTTTTTCACCTAGAGTGTTGTGGGGATCTGCAATCAATACCTGAAAATGTGGTTGAGGCAGGAACCCTAAAAACATTTAAGAAGTATTTAGACGAGCACTTCAAATACCAACAACCTGTCCTGGTCCCCCCATGCCGACACTATGGTTAAGAAAGCCCACCAATGCCTCTACTTTCTCAGAAGACTAAGGAAATTTGGCACGTCCACTATGACTTGCCAACTTTTACAGATGCACCATAGAAAGCATCCTTTCTGTTTGTATCACAACTTGGTATGGCTCCTGCTCTGACCAAGACTGCAAAAAACTACAAAGGATCATGAATGAAGTCCAGTCCATCGCTCTTAAGAACATAAGAACATAACAACTAGGAGCAGGAGTAGGCCATCTGGCCCCTTGAGCCTGCTCCGCCATTCATTAAGATTATGGCTGATCTTTTTGTGGACTCAGCTCCACTTACCCGCCCGTTCATCATAGCCCTTAATTCCTTTACTGTTCAAAAATCTATCTATCCTTGCCTTAAAAACATTCAATGAGGTAGCCTCAACTGCTTCACTGGGCAGGGAATTCCAAACCAGCCTCCCATCCATTGACTCTGTCAACACTTCCCACTGCCTCGAAAAAACAGCCAGCATAATTAAGGACCCCACGCACCCCGGACATACTCTCTTCCATCTTCTTCCATCGGGAAAAGGACACAAAAGTCTGAGGTCACGTACCAACTGACTCAAGAGCAGCTTCTTTCCTACTGCCATCGGACTTTTGAATCGACCTACCTCACATTAAGTTGATCTTTCTCTACACCCTGGCTATGACTGTAACACTACATTCTGCACTCTCTCGTTTCCTTCTCTATGATCGGTATGCTTTGTCGGTACAGTGCGCAAGAAACAATACTTTCCACTGTATACCAATACATGTGACAATAATAAATCAAATCAAATCAAATCAAAAACAAGGCTATGGGCCAAAGTTCTGGAAAATGAGATGAGTATAGGTAAGTGCTTCATGGCCAGCACAGATATGATGGGCCGAAGGGTGTCTTTCTGGGGTGTAAAGCTCTATGACAAATGACTCTAACATCCTCTGTGGGCTCAATGTTAACCACAGCGACTCTCATTCACTATTAAGGAGGAATTTTACCAAGTGCTTCTTGCTCAGTAGGTTTCTAGCCAGTGACACTTCTCCATGAGGAGATTAAAGAGACGAGGGAGAGACTTTGACGAGGAAGCTGAATTGCTGAATCCTGTTCCTGTGATCTTTCCTCAAAAATTGATTTGTTGTCCGTCGCTGGCATTTATTGCCCATCCTTCATTGCTCTTGAGAAGATGGTGGCAGGAGCTCTTGCATCACTGCAGTCTGCATGGTAAAGGATCACTTCATGGGCCAGTTCTCATTCCCTAGTTATTTTCTGTGTCTGAAGGAAAGATACATTCCAGTAGTGCCTATCCTGACTTCAGGACGGCCCAAAGCATTTTATAGTTATGATGTACTTTGAGTCACTGAGGCATCCCAATACAACAGCCAAGAACTAACTCCACCTCCAATGTTTCACGTGCGGGTGGGAGGGAGGGAGGGGTGGTGGGAGGGGTGGTGGGGGGAAGGATAATATTATTTGAATATGTCAACCTTTTAACTAAGAGTCCAACACTGCGTCACTATAACGTGCAGGGTTAAAGATTCAGATTGGTGATCTTTGGGGTGGCAAAGTGGTTAGCATTGCTGCCTCACAGCGCCAGGGATCCGGGTTCGATTCCCAGCTTGGGTCACTGTTTGTGCAGAGTCTGCACGTTCTCCCCCATGTCTGCGTGGCTTTCCTCCGGGTGCTCCGGTTTCCTCCCACAGTCCGAAAGACGTGCAGGTTAGGTGCATTGGCCATGCTAAATTCTCCCTCAGTGTACCCGAACAGGTGCAGGAGTGTGGTGACTAGGGGATTTTCACAGTAACTTCATTGCAGTGTTAATGTAAGCCTACTTGTGACACTAATAAACAAACTTCAAACTAATAAATAAACTTAAACAAGGAAAGGAAGTAATTTCCATCCTGTTTGTATTAACTGGTAGTCATGATGTGGAGATGCTGGTGTTGGACTGGGGTAAACACAGTAAGAAGTCTCACAATACCAGGTTAAAGTCCAACAGGTTTATTTGGTAGCAAAAGCCACGAGCTTTCGAAGTGCTGCTCCTTCATCAGGTAAGTGGGAGTTCTGTTCACAAACAGGGCATATAAAGACACAAATTCAATTTACAAAATAATGGTTGGAATGCGAGTCTTTACAGGTAATCAAGTCTTATAGGTACAGACAATGTGAGTGGAGAGAGGGTTAAGCACAGGTTAAAGAGATGTGTATTGTCTCCAGCCGGGACAGTTAGTGAGATTTTGCAAGCCCAGGCAAGTTGTGAGCATCGTGAAGGTTACAGATGGTGTGACATGAACCCAAGATCCCAGTTGATGCCGTCCTCATGTGTGCGGAACTTGGCTATCAGTCTCTGCTCTGTGACTCTGTGTTGTCGTGTGTCGCGAAGGCTGCCTTGGAGAATGCTTACCTGAAGATCAGAGGCCGAATGTCCGTGACCGCTGAAGTGTTCCCCAACAGGAAGAGAACACTCTTGCCTGTTGGGGAACAATGTACACTCTTGGTACATTGGGAAGACCATGCAGACGCTACGACAACGGATGAATGAACACCGCTCGACAATCACCAGGCAAGAATGTTCTCTTCCTGTTGGGGAACACTTCAGTGGTCATGGGCATTCGGCCTCTGATCTTCGGGTAAGCATTCTCCAAGGCGGCCTTCACGACACACGACAACACAGAGTCGCTGAGCAGAGACTGAAAGCCAAGTTCCGCACACATGAGGAGAGCCTCAACTGGGATCTTGGGTTCATGTCACACTTTCTGTAACCCTCACGATGCTCACCACTTGCCTGGGCTTGCAAAATCTCACTAACTGTCCCGGCTGGAGACAATGCACATCTCTTTAACCTGTGCTTAACCCTCTCTCCACTCACATTGTCTGGACCTTTAAGACTTGATTACCTGTAAAGACTCGCATTCCAACCATTATTTTGTAAATTGAGCTTGTGTCTTTATATGCCCTGTTTGTGAACAGAACTCCCACTCACCTGGCGAAGGAGCAGCGCTCATAATGCTAGTGGCTTTTGCTACCAAATAAACCTGTTGGATTTTAACCTGGTGTTGTGAGACTCTTACTGTGTATTAACTGGGCCATGGAATTTATCCTCTTTTAGTTTGGGGCCGCAGGGACGGGGAGCAACGATGTCCTTCCACATGGTATGAAATCGCCAGACGCACAAATCTCCCAGGTCACAAACATCCACTCCTCTGGGGAATTTTAAATCACCAAATTGCCAGCCAGGTTACTGGTCAAGCTCATGTTGACAGGGCAGCACGGCAGCACAGTGGTTAGCACTGCTGCCTCATGGGATCCGGGTTTGATTCCAGCCTCGGGTCACTGTCTGTGTGGAGTTTGCACGTTCTCCCCGTGTCTGCGTGGGTTTCCCCCGGGTGCTCTGGCTTCCTCCGACACTCATGAAAGACGTGCTGGTTAGGTGAATTGACCTGAACAGGCAGTGGAGTGCGGTGACTAGGGGAATTTCACAGTGAGTTCATTGCAGTGTTAATGTAAGCCTTACTTGTGACTAATAAATAAACTTTAAACTTTAACTTTCTCTGCCATTTTGATAGCTGAGGCTGAACAGGCGATGAAATATGGCGTGCGTCTCTTTGCTTTTTCACGAGCCAGTGGTTCGAGACCTGCTCCCAACGACTGACCAGGGAGGCTGTGGCGATTATGAAGAATAAAGATTTCTTTTCTCTTTAAATTGATTTATTTCATAAAAAAATGAAATTGCCACCCGACTATAATATACTGCGATTCTGCGAGGAGAGAGAGAGAAAAAAAGGATTAAATCAAGGTGAGAAATCACAATAGCGCCGGGGAATGAATGTGACTTCAAAGGTCATCAAGTAAAATGTTTACTGTACAATAATGTTGGCTTATGATGGGCTGTTCTGAAGTCAGCAGTTTTGTTCCAGAAAGGTCACTTTTATATTGTGGAATGATTGCGGCTGATAACTTGATGAAAAAATCTACACTCCCCAATTCAGTGTTTATTTAACTGCGGGCGAGGGCAGGCGAGCCAGAGAATGCGAGTCACCCCTCGATGGGTTTGGAGTGCTGGGAATTCAGTGGGTTTTTTTTTCTCTCTCGACTTATTCATTATACAATATGAACATTGCTTTATTCTCTGGGCTATGAGAGAGCTTTTGAACTGCACTGAAGTGTGGCTCTTGCGTGGATTATAGATTGCTTTTTTTTGGTTTTTTTTTGTTTTTGCCTTGCTTCCTGTTTTATATTGAATTATTCGTTGATGCAATCTGTCTGTTCGGATCACATCAGCGCGAGAAGCAATTGCTGCCAACAAGCGAATGAGGCATTTGATTTCTAACGAGCGGGCAAACAGAATCCAAACTAAGACCGCTAGAAAAATTCTGCAGAATTATTCGTGAACCAGTGCCATCAGTTTTCTCTCAAGATCCGTGCCATCACTGTAAATATGGGGCGGATTGTACTGGCTGCATGGGAATATAGGCAGAGCTGGAAAGAGGCCAATTAGCCCCCTGAGGCACCTCTGCCATTCAGTTATACCAGGGCTGAGTGGCAGCTCAGCTCCATTTGTCTGCCTTTGCTCCATATCCCAGACTTAACTAAAGTTCATGGGGATCATTTTCACAAAATACGTTAGTCCTAAGAGGTGTCTAAAGTGCATTCTTCAGTTGAAATACCGGTTTTGCTGGAGTTTAACACAAGATGCGGGCGGCATGGTGGCACAGTGGTTAGCACTGCTGCCTCACAGCCCCAGGGACCCGGGTTCAATTCTGGCCTTGGGTCACTGTCTGTGCGGAATTTGCATGTTCTCTCCATGTCTGCGTGGGTTTTCTCCAAGTGCTCCGGTTTCCTCCCACAGTCCGAAAGAGGTGCACTGGCCGTGCTAAATTCTCCCTCAATGTACCCAAACAGGCTCCAGAGTGTGGCAACGAGGGGATTTTCACAGTAACTTCGATTTGATTTATTATTGTCACTTGTATTAACATACAGTGAAAAGGATTGCTTCTTGCGCGCTATACTGACAAAACATACCGTTCATAGAGAAGGAAAGGCGAGAGTGCAGAACGTAGTGTTAGTGTAGTTCATTGTAGTGTTTATGTAAGCCTACTTGTGACACTAATGGATAAACTTTTTAAGATACCACCTCTGTGTATCTTGTGTCTCACTTTGTGCAGAAGTAGACCCGACTTGTCCAGTCCTGATTTGCTTTGCCGAGACTGGCGACGTGTCCAAAGAATTCAGCGCCATGACAATTTCCCGTGATACTGGAGCAGCTCTGACACTTTCTTGGAAAGGGAGGTGGCTGAGTGCACCCACATTCGCTATGTGTGCATTCCAGGTCGATGCTTGAATGTATATAGGCAGACAGAACTAACAACCAATGTCGAACTCTTGCCAATGCGATTGGTGGAATAGCCTTGTCTTCTTTAACAAGGCCCAAAGAGCGGCTTGTGTCAGGAATGCTGATCAAGCGCCTATCAGGTAAGTGAATTTCTTGACACCAAAAGCCATTGATAATCCTTTTTTCAATTTGTGAGTAGCCTTTTTTCCGGCCTCTGGGAGGATTCTTGAGACATAGCCTGTTGGCCTTTCAGATCCGTCATCCATCCCATGGGACAATGCCAAAATGGAGGGGCATCGCAGGTCCACACCAGTACCTTAGACAGGTCAAAATGTACCAAAGAGTTTGAAGAATGCATCAATTGTTTTATTCTGTTGAAAGCTTCTTTCTGGGGAGTCTTCCAAGGCTGGTGTTTCTTCAGCAGGATAAGCAAGAGGGCTAATAACATCGATAAGATTGGTAAAAAGGAAACACCCATAGCAACTTACCATTCCCAAAAATGACTTGAGCTCAGATGTTTTTGGGGGCCGGTGTCTCGTTTATGGCTTTGACCCTATCTTCCAAGGTTGTAATCCTTGTGCGTCCACACAGTACCCCAGGTAGGTTACCTCAGTGGCTTGAAAAGTACATTTCTCCTTCTTGAGGCGTACGCCAGCTGCTTGAAATCTCTTTAGCACCTCCTCTAAGTTTACTAGTTGCTCAGCTTCTGTTGATCCCATTATGGGAACATTATCAAGAGATTCTACAACTTGTGGCAGCCTCTGCAGCAGACTCTCAAATGTCCTCTGGAAAATTGCACATGCTGAAGACACACCAAAAGGTAGGTACATGTATTGGAACAACCCTTTGTGTGTGTTTATTGTGACATGACCTTGGGATGGGGTCGTCTGATTCGAGTTGCTGGTATGCGTGACTCATACCCAGCTCTGTATAAGATTAACCTCTGGCCAGCTTTGCAAACAGGTCTACAATCTTCAGAATTGGATACTTATCCAACTTGCCAACCTGATTAGCAGTTGACTTGCAATCACCACAAATGCAGCTTTGTCTGGCTTCAATACGGGAACTATCGGTGCTGCCCATTCTGAAAACTGAACTCGCTGGACAATGCTCGGTTTTTCCAATCACTTCAATTCAGTATCCACTTTCTTCAATAAAGCATGCGTTATTCATCTCATCCTAAAGAATCAAGGGTCCCCTCTAGGTCCACATAGATCTTCACTTGCAGGCCTTTTATTTTGCCTAATTCAACCCTGAAGATGCTCTTGTATTTCTCAGTTCAGGCAGTCCTCCTTCCTGCACTTGGAAAATCCTGGTCCTTTTTAACTTGATTTTCTTAAGTCAATCACGGCCAAGAAGGCTTGGTCGCCTTCGCCTGTCATTCTGATAACGGGGAATTGGGCAGTTTGTTGCCCACAGCTGACAGGTACCATTGCAGTGCTCACTATTGCTATCGCTTCTCCAGTATAGGTTGTTAACTTGTCTACAGTATGATTCAAATTCAATAGCTGAACTCCTTCTCTCAAGCACGGTGGCACAGTGGGGTTAGCACTGCTGCCTCATAGTGCTAGGGACCAGGGTTCGATTCCTGGCTTGGGTCACTGTCTGTGTGGAGTCTGCACGTTCTCCCCGTGTCTGTGTGGGTTTCCTCCGGGTGCTCCGGTTTCCTCCCACAGTCCAAAAGACGTGCTGGTTAGGTGCATTGGCCATGCTAAATTCTTCCTCAGTGTAACCCGAACAGGCGCCAGAGTGTGGCGACTAGGGGATTTTCACAGTAACTTCAATGCAGTGTTAATGTAAGCCTACTTGTGACACTAATAAATAAACTAAAAACTTTAAACTTAAGTGGTGATATATATGCTCAACTGTCACAGCAGCTAATGCTCCTGTATCTACTTCCACCTTAAGAGACTTCCCAGTTACCTGGAGCATTACAGTAATGGGGGCTATCTTGCTCATTTTCATATGAAGCAGTGAGTGAATATTTAAATAGTTGGTACTAGATTCTTCCATGTTGTACACTGGTGACAGATTGGTTGCAATTTTACCAGCTCGCTCCGCCCATCAATGCCTGGAGGTGACAGAGCCTGTAGGAGTAGGGCCTATAAGGGACAAGACCTATGGGGGACAGGGCCAGGCCAGGCCAGCCCGATTGGGGAGGGAGGAGGGGGGTCCCACTGTGCACTCTGAAGCTGTGATTGGTGAGGGGAGGGAGGGGTCCCCGCTGCCATGTTGCCTGTGATCGGTAGAGGGAGAGAGGGGAGTCGCACTACTGCTCTGCCTTTGATCGTTTGGGGGGAGGGGCATGTTCATCTGGGTGGTGGGGGTGGGTGGGGGGGGGGCTATATTTTCAGGCGGTGTGGGGCTTGTGGGGCATTTGCATACTCTGTAACTCTCACACTCCTTTTATGGTGCTTTCCATTGCCTGCACTATCTCTATTGCTCATTTACAATTCATATCAACCTCGGCAAATAATCTGTATTGAATTGCCTTGTTATTCACCCCGCAGACGACTCTGTCCTGTTACATTTCATTCAAGGTGGCTCCAAAATCGCAATATTCCAACATCTATTACATTTTGTGATACAAATTGCAATTGTTTCACATGGGGCTCTCCCCCTTGAATTAAACTTAAACCTCTGGAGTATGAGGGATGGTTTAGGCTGGAAATGTGCCTTCACCAATTCCACAAGCTCATTGGATGATTTAGAGTCAGGCGTGCTTAGGGCTGTGAGATTGCGAATCAAATTATAAATTTGGGTTCCACACAGACTCAGGAGACTTGCCTTGTGCTTTACCTCCCATATTTTATTCACTTGGAAGTAATGTCCAAGACGTTTGATGTATTGTGTCCAGTCCTCCACGGAGGAGTCAAAAGGATCTATTTGTCCATAGAGGGGCATCTTGGTAAGTACTCTTTTCTTTTCTCAACTCCACTCAACTTCAGTGTGAACTGGATACTCTCAGTCTGAGGATTGTGTTTATTTTATCTTCGTTGCCAAACGTAAAGATGCTCCTTCACCAGTTTAGGGAAAACATAACTCGTTTATTTACAGGTTAAAATTATACAGAGGTTTCCAGCCTCTTGGCTGCAATCAGCTCCCTAGATGACTCTGAGTACAGAAGGACACGGTAACCAGGGTCACCCGGGGCCACCCTGCTCCTTGATTGGTTCCCTGAGTCATGTGACCCTTACTCTCCAGGTTGATCCTCAAAGGGACAATCGCCCACAGTTACTCATTTCCTGTCCTTCCCCCAACAACCTCGCCCCTTTGGAAGATTCCACCCAGTCTATCTGCCACTGCCCACTCCCCCTCTGTACATCCTCCTGCAAACAGAACAGCTACCCCTCAGCTTCCATTCCCTTTTTAAAAACATCGCCATCATTCCCAACATAGGGCAAAGTTGACTCTCACTTTTCACATTTCCTATTAAAGAAACTGACTTGAAAAGGGTCAGTAAAGCACTTTGAAATGCTCAGTGGTCATGTAAGGTGTTATATAAATGCAAGTCTTTCTTTCCTTTAAGTAGAATCAAAGCATCTTGGAACACTGAAGGATGTTCTTCGGCCCATCATACCTATGCCAGTTCTCTAAAAGTGTTTCATTTAGTCCCGCACTGTAAATATGAACTGAAGTGAGTGATGCTGTCAGTGAGTAATTATTGACTGCATACCGTGACTACAGTGATGCCCGCATTGCTATGAGAATGTACTCAAGGCATGATATACTCAGTCGATTTGGCCACCGTTGAGTTAGCTGCCTTGGTCTTTGTGGGAGCACAAAGGTTAAATGAATAGAAAATAGTAACAATCAATTCACTGGTACATGCAAGCACATAACAGAAAATCAGCATAGACTGCCCCGTGCCCTGCATTCCTGAGGCAGTAAGAGTTTTAACAACACCAGGTTAAAGTCCAACAGGGAGCATTTGCTACCAAATAAACCTGTTGGACTTTAACCTGGTATTGTTAAAACTCTTACTGTGTTTACCCCAGTCCAAGGCCGGCATCTCCACATCATTCCTGAGGCAGGACACAGGTATGATATTGACCAAAAGCCCATCATTATAAAAATTCTGATATGGATCTGTCGTTAACACAAACATTTCCATATACAAATACCTACGATTATCAGAACACTGGCAGGGGGAACCTCACTGAGGGTTTTCATCATTCTCACAAGGTACCGTGAAACAAGGTGAATGAGATACCTGGGTGATGTTTATCAAATATGTCGAATGTTAAGCCTCCTTCGGAAACTTGTAACAGTCACAAAGGGTATTTTAAAACAGTTCACTCTCCTCGAGGAATGATATTGAATCATAGAATCCCTGTAGTGCTGAAGGTGGTCATTTGGCCCATCGAGTCTGCACTGACTCTCTGAGACAGTTTCCTACCACCCTGTCCTATCCCCGTAACCCCATGCATTTACCCCGCTATTCCATCGAACCTCGACATTTTGGGACACGAAGGGGCAATTTAGCATGACCAATCCATCTAATCCACATATCTTTGGATGGTGGGAGGAAACCGGAGCACCTGGAGGAAACCCACGCAGACATGGGGAGAACGTGCAAACTTCCCTCGATTTCACCGTTGACCACTCACGGAGCTGACTCCAAAGTCCCTGATCACCCCAGGTTCTGAGCACATATACAGAGGATATAAGAAAGACGTACCTCCCCATGTTCCTCGCTGTACACCTGGACATTGGCGAACATATCAGAAGCTGTGGAGGCAATTCTCCCATCCTGCTGTGTGAAAATATTGCCCCTCTGGACACTTCTGTATCTCTCCCCTCTCACCTTAAACTAGTTTTAGTTTTAGACCCCCTAGTTTTAGACCCCCCTACCTTTGGGAAAAGATATTGACTATCTAGCTGATCTATGCCCCTCATTATTTTATAGACCTCTATAAGATCACCCCTCAGCCTCCTACACTCCAGAGAAAAAAGTCCCAGTCTACCCAGCCTCTCCTTATAACTCAAACCATCAAGTCCCGGTAGCATCCTAGTAAATCTTTTCTGCACGCTTTCTAGTTTAATAATATCCTTTCTATAATAGGGTGACCAGAATTGTACGCAGTTTAAATCCTACTAGTGGGCTCAGGACTAAAATCTCCAGGCCTGCTACCCACCCCGCTCTCCGCACCCCCCGCCACCGCCCCCGCCCCCCACCCCCCACCCCCCCCCCCCCCCACCACCCCCCACATCCGTAAGGAGTGTTTCACTTAATGGGGTTTAGTATAGTTCCCCACTGACGGCGGGTGGGGGAGGCGGGGGGGCTCCCGCTGCCACTCTGCACTGGGATCTGTGACAGGGGGAGGGAGGTCAGTAATCGTGGCTGGCCATCGGGGAGGGGGAGGGAGGCAGCCTGCTGAATGGCAGGCGCTTGGTTACTGCCCGTGGAGGTGGGGGGAGGGGGGAGAATCGGGTGGGGGATCAGGAGATCAAGGTGGGCTGGTACGAGGGGGGAGGGTCAGGGCTGGGCAGAAAACCCTGTATACAGCAAGCTCCTCCAATGAGATAATGACGAGATGATCTGTCTTTTGCGGTGTTTGCTGAGAGATTGATTGATTTGATTTGATGTGAGTTATTATTGTCACATGTATTGGGAAACGGCGCAAAGTATTGCTTCTTGCACGCTATACAGACAAAACATACCATTCATAGAGAAGGGGAAGGTGCAGAATGTAGTGTTACAGTCATAGCTAGGGTGCAGAGAAAGATCAGCTGAACAAAAAGTTTATTTATTAATGCCACAAGTAAGCTACATTAACACTGCAATGAAGTTACTGTGAAAATCCCCTAGTCGCCACACTCCGGCCCCTGTTTGGGTACACTGAGGGAGAATTTAGCACGGCCAAGGCACCTAACCAGCACGTCTTTCGGACTGTGGGAGGAAACCGGAGCACCTGGAGGAAACCCATGCAGACACGGGGAGAACGTGCAGACTCCGCACAGACAGTGACCCCAGCCGGGAATCAAACCTGGGTATTTGGCACTGTTTTGCAGCAGTGCTAACCTAACTAATGGAAAGTAGATACATTCAAAAGTCTGATGGCAGCAGGATTCCAGGACGGCTTGCTCCTTCTTTCCTTCAAAACAGTGCCATGGGAATATTTACAACAAACTGAGAGGGCATAAGGGGAATTACTTCAACACCTCATTCAAACAACAACATGTCTGACAATGCAATGCCCCTCTCAGTGTCTCATCAGCAGTATCAGCCTGCATCATATGCTCAAATCCCTGGTGAGGTGGCTTTCAATCCATCATTTTCTCACACAGAGGAGACAACTTTAACCTATGAGTCATAGCTGAATTTGGACTACCTTGTCATCCAACACATTCTCTTGTGTTGTTGATGCTGTGCTGCCATTTTGTTCCGAGTTACATAAGTAATAAATTAGCTGAGATATTACTTTCCATCTCGCATCTCATTGCAAGTGCTTCAATATTGTCAGGTAAATGAGGTCTCATAATGATGAGCTATTGTAGTTTCAGAGATGGTATCTCAGGTAACAGGTAACAAGTCGAAAATTGAGCTGTCTACAATCAGTCTTGTGGCTTGAGTTAACAGCTATTTTTCAGATCCATCCCACCAGTAAAAATGTAAGTGAGGCTTGAGAATGACTTCCCTGCTTGTTTACTCATTGCCTGTCTCACAGTAAAGGGTGGAGTGAACTCTCTAAGGACAAAAAATTTCAAATGTTCTGGTTTGTAAGCATGTTCAGAAGTCAACAGCAGGCACCTTGGTGGTATTACACACAGTCAGCAGCAAGCTGGATCTCAGATTGCAAACAAAGTAGGATGCTTCTCAGATGCAGATATGCTGGCCTCGTCTGGATCCCCCGGGTGGAAATATGCTGCCCTCCAGGAATTTCATATTTTATTCATTCTTGGGGTGTTGTGTTTTGTGCCTCCAGAGATACGCAAGAGAAGGCTTACCAATTTCTATGCGTGCAAGAACTTTTCCAATGCTTTGAAATGTCTGCTCTCATGTTTACAGCTGCTTTCTACAACCGAGGTTCTCTTTCTTCGTAACTATTCAGACAGACACACATGATTGAACACTGAAAAATGGAACCTCTACCAATGCCACTGGCATAGCCGGCATTTAGACCATAAGACTATAAGATATAGGAGCAGAATTAGACCATTCAGCCCATCGAGTCTGCTCCGCCATTTGATCATGGCTTCTCAGCCCCATTCTCCCGCCTTTTCCCCGGTAACCTTCAATCCCCTTACCAATTTCTACAGATGCACCATAGAGAGCATCCTTTCCGGATGTATCGCAGCTTGGTATGGCTCCTGCCCTGACCAATTCCGCAAAAAAACTAAAAAGGGTTCTGAATGTGGTCCGGTCCATCACGCAAACCAATCTCCCATCCATCGACTCTGTCTACACTTCCTGCTGCCTCGGAAAAACAGCCAGCATAATCAAGGACTCCACGCACCCCGGACATACTCTCTTCTATCTTCTTCTGTCGGGAAAAAGATACAGAAGTCTGCGATCACATACCAACCGACTCAAGAACAGCTTCTTCCCTGTTGCCATCAGACTTTTGAATAGACCTACCATATATTAAGTTGATCTTTCTCTGCACCCTAGCTATGACTGTAACACTACATTCTGCACTCTCTCCTTTCCTTCTCCCCCATGTACTCTCTGAACTGTATGTTTTTATCTGTGTAGTGTGCAAGAAACAATACTTTTCACTGTATCCCAATACATGTGACAATAATAAATCAAATCAATCGAGCACCTATCTATCTCTGTCTTAAAGACACTCAATGACCAGGCCTCCACCGCCTTCTGTGGCAATGAATTCCACAGATTCACCACCTTTCTGACCGAAGAAATTGGGAAATTTATTGACTGCCTCCACTTTGGATGGTTGGCTGGGCCATTTCAGAAGGCAGTTAGGAATCATTGATAATGAGCCTGGAATCACACACTGGCAGATGCCTTTCCTGAAAGACATGAGCAAACCAGATGAGTTTTTACGGCAATCCAGTGGCTTTGTGATAATTCACAGAATCATAGAATCTAGAGTGCAGAAGGAGGTCATTTTCATCTCATATATAGGGGCGGCACGGTGGCTAACACTGCTGCCTCATAGCGCCAGGGACTGGTGTTCAATTCCCAGCTTGGGTCACTGTCTGTGTGGAGTTTCCGCGTTCTCCTCGTGTCTGCGTGGGTTTCCTCCGGGTGCTCCAGTTTCTTCCCATAGCCTGAAAGATGTGCTGGTTAGGTGCTGGAGTTTGGTGATTCGGGGAATTTCACAGTAACCATTGCAGTGTTAATGTAAGCCTTACTTGTGACTAATAACTAAACTAATATCCCCATAACCCCATGTATTTACCCTAGCTTGTCCCCCTGACACTAAGGGGCAATTTATAGTCATAGAGTCATAGAGGTTTACAGCATGGAAACAGGCTCATCGGCCCAACTTGTCTGTGCTGCCCTTTTTTTTAAACCCCGAAGCTAGTCCCAATTGCCCACATTTGGTCCATATCCCTCTATACCCATCTTACCCATGTAACTGTCTAAATGCTTTTTAAAAGACAAAATTGTTCCCGCCTCTACTACTACCTCTGGCAGCTCATTCCAGACACTCACCACCCTCTGTGTGAAAAAATTGCCCCTCTGGACACTTTTGTATCTTTCCCCTCTCACCTTAAACCTATGCCATCTAGTTTTAGACACCCCTACCTTTGGGAAAAGATGTTGACTATCTAGCTGATCTATGCCCCTCATTATTTTATAGACCTCTATAAGATCACCCCTCAGCCTCCTGTGCTCCAGAGAAAAAAGTCCCAATCTATCCAGCCTCTCCTTATAACTCAAACCATCGAGTCCCAGTAGCATCCTCGTAAATGTTTTCTGTACTCTTTCTAGTTTAATAATATCCTTTCTTTGGTAGGGTGACCAGAACTGTGTGGCCAATCCACAAAGGAGCAGCACTCTGAAAGCTAATGGTGTTTGCTACCAAATAAACCTGTTGGACTTTAACCTGGTGTTGTTAAAACTCTTACTGTGTTCACCCCAGTCCAACGCCGGCATCTCCACATCATGATTCTCTTTCCTCCCCCAGCTCTGACGAAGGGTCATCCAGACTCGAAACGTTGGCTCTATTCTCTCTCCACAGATGCTGTCAGACCTGCTGAGATTTTCCAGCACTTTCCTGTTTTTGTTTCAGATTCCAGCATTCGCTGTATTTTGCTTTTATCTTAGAGCTGTTCTTTATTGACTTGGTCCAATTTGCAAATCCCTCCTCTTACCCAGTTTCTCAGCTGTCCCCATTTATAACATTTTAGGTTGAACCAATGAAATTAAATTAAACAAACTAAGGGGCAAATCAAAAGAGCAGCTCCTTGAAGGGACATTGCATCAAACGAAACGTAGCCACGGTAGAGGGACAGATGGTCAGATCAATGGTCAACTGCCGACAATGAGGCTACATCATTGAATGTTTTTAAGGAAAGATAGATAGATTGTTGAACAGTAAAGGAATTAAGGGTTATGGTGAGCGGGCGGGTAAGTGGAGCTGAGTCCACAAAAAGATCAGTCATGATCTTATTGAATGGCGGAGCAGGCTCAAGGGGCCAGATGGCCTACTCCTGCTCCTAGTTCTTATGTTCTTACGCATGGACCTGTTAATGGCCACCTAGATCAAGCCAAGGCCCCTCCCTCCTCCCCATTTCCCCCCCTCCCTCTCCCCGTCTCCCTCTCCCCCTCCACACAAGGTGACCAAAGATTAGGAGTGTGGGGCTAAAGTGCAACAAAAGGTTGGGGAGCAGCCCCTTCAAATAACTAAAAAGGGGCTGCGACCTCAGGCAATCTACTTAATGGGATCACGGATTCCTCTTGGCGACAGAAAAAACATGCGGCCTTGGAGTCTATGAACCACCTCAATCTATGATTGCATGGCACTGCTGTGTGCACCACTCGCCCACACCAGGTCCCCAGCAGAAAAAGGGAGGACTCCCACATACGGCACCCACCACTGAGGACCCCCCATTTTCCGTGTTCAAAGTACTTAATTAAACAATGCCCTTCAGCTGTGTATCCTAACAGTATAATTAAAATACAATGGACAGAAATGTGTTGTTTCAGATCAGAGAGGACTGTTGCTCAAACAGAAAAGGACAAGAGGGGTTGTGGGTTTGAGATCAGAATGAGGTCACTTAACAGATGGCAGGCCTTCCTTTGGGATGCTGGTCAGACGTTGGAAAAGCCTCTCCAGATGTCGAAATTTCCAATTGATCTCCGGCTTACTTTTGACAGGACATCAGTGGAAATCTCGGAAAAATGGCAGACACCTAGGAGAATCCTTGTTCAAAGGGATGGACAATAAATGCTGGCCAACCGACGATGCCCAAATCTAATGAATAAATAAAAATGTAATTAATGAACTACTGGCGATTGATTCTCGGACAAAATTAGCTATTTGCCTACAAAATGGTTGGATTAGGAGAGTGAAAAGTAACATTTTTAAGTCATTTCAGGATACTGGTGATAAGGTGGGCACTCCTAATTGGCATAGGATAGTTGGTTGTGTGGGGATCTGAATCATAGAATCATAGAAACCCTACAGTACAGAAAGAAGCCATTCGGCCCATCGAGTCTGCACCGACCACAATCCCACCCAGGCCCTACCCCCATATCCATCCACTAATCCCTCTAACCTACGCATCTCAGGAAACTAAGGGCAATTTTAGCATAGCCAATCTGGAGGCCTTCTTGAATCATTACAGTCCATGTTTTTTTCATTCGTTCGTGGGATGTGGGTGTCGCTGGCTAGGCCAACATTTATTGCCATCACTGAGGGTATTTAAGAATCAACCACATTGCTGTGGCTCTGGAGTAGTTTTGGGCCCCATACCTAAGAAAGGATATGTTGGCTTTAGAGGGGGTCCAGGGGAGGTTCACAAGAATGATCCCAGGAATGAAGGGTTTGTCATATGAGGAACGGTTGAGGACTCCGAGTCTATACTCGATGGAATTCAGAAGGATGAGGGGGGATCTAATTGAAACTTACAGAATACTGAGAGGCTGAGTTAGAGTGGACGAGGAGAGGATGTTTCCACTTGTGGGGAAGACTAGAACTCAAGGGCTCAACCTCAGAGTGAAGGGACGCTCCTTTAAAACTGAGATGAGGAGGAATTTCTTCAGCCAGAGGATGGTGAATCTGTGGAACTCATTGCCACAGAGGGCTGTGGAGGTCAGGTCATTGAGGGTCTTTAAGGTCGACATAGATAGGTTCTTGATCAATAGGGGATCAAGGGTTATGGGGAGAAAGCAGGCGAAAGGGGATGAGAATCATATCAGCCATGATTGAATGGTAGAGCAGACGCGATGGGCTGAATGGCCTAATTCTGCTCCTATACCTTATGGTCTTATGGAATCATATGTCGACCAGACCAGGTAAGGACGGCAGATTTCCTTTCCTACAGGGCATTAGTGAACCAGGGGGGGTTTTACCACAATGGACAATGGTTTCATGGTTAATTATTTCATTCCAGATTTTTATTCAATTCAAATTACATCATCTACCATGGTGTATTTCGAACTAGTCAAGTAACAATACCATTACACCACTGCCTTCCCATTCAACGTGGTGATGATGCTCTGATAGTGGCTGTCAGGTAATGGTTTTAATACAATTAAGAGGCTTCAGAGGGAGCTCTGTACCAATAACGTCATTCTGGGACTGGAGTCACATATAGACCAGACACAGTCAACAGGTTCCCATTCCTAAAGGGGCATTGGAAAACCAGTTAGAATATTTGGAACAACCGAACAACTTTATGGCTAACATTGCTGATGCCAGATTTTAATTTCTAGATTTATAACATAAAAGATAAGTTCGTATTCTCAAAATGCCACAATGGAATTTGGTCTCATGGGGGTGGATTTTCAATTGCTGGCAGAGTGGGAACAGCGTTATATAAAAGTCATGGTCTTGGAGAGTGTCTCTGGAATCTAACGCCTCCGGGATTCACTCCCATTTTCAATGGAGAACCTAATTAAAGAATCCCGATAGTGCAGAAAGAGGCCATTCAGCCCTTCGAGCCTGCACCGACAATATCCAGGTCCAATCCTCGTAACCCCACATTATTTATCCTGCTAATCCCCCTGATACTTAGGGGCAATTTAGCATGGCCAATCAACCTAACCTGCACATCTTTGGACTGTAGGAGGAAACTGGAGCACCCAGATGAAACCCACGCAGTCACGGGGAGAATGTGCAAACTCCACACAGACAGTCACCTGAGGCTGGAATTGAACCCGGGTCCCTGGCACTGTGAGACAGAAATGCTAACCACTGTGCCACCCCACTTCCTATTAACAGCATGTCAACCCCCTATAAGAGCTTGATATCTGGCTGGGGAGTTTGGGGCTTCAAATTTCATAAGTGAATTGGGATGAACCTGAACAGTCTGATGTAGGTTAGTGCATAGCTATTGGGGTGAAAGTGGGGTGAAGAGAATTTCTTTTGGATGAAATAGCATATTCTTTGAACAAATGCTGGAAAATCTCAGCAGGTCTGACAGTATCTGTGGGGAGAGAACAGAACCGACCTTTTGAGTCTGGGTGACCCTTCGACAGAGCATGTTCCTTGGGTTGTTTGTAATCACCAGCGGCAGCATACAGTCTATTCTCAACAAACCCAAGCTTGTAAAACCCAAAGCAAAACTTCAGCTGTTCGATATGATTCAGCGAATGGGCGGCACTGACTGAATAATCCCGAGTGTGCTATTTAGCTGCACTAACATTCAATCAGTTAAGCTCATAATGCGGCTCATTTATGTTTGCCAGAAGTGAAGCTCATTTAAAAACAGACTCCGGTTCTCTGCAAATAAAAGGAATGTGTTCAAACTTTGTGCCTTTTTTGAACCACCAGAGCCTGGAGTTCCCCATTTCATTCTCCATGGCAACACCTTGGCCAATCAGATTAAATTTTGTTCAAAATTTGGCATTCTTATGTTTGTCCTGATGAGTGCAGGATGAAAATCTTTGACAGCATATGCCTCTTTTTAGCAAATGAAAGGTTTTCTTATGAATGGGAAGTGATCGGACTCTAGGGGTCTTATATGGATGGGCACATAATCTCCGAATCACCATATCACAGAACCAGAGAATCGCTTTAGGTCAGAAGGAGGCCATTCGGCCTATCGAGTCTGCACCGACCCCAATTCGACCAGACCATACCCCCATAATCCCTATTTACCCTCGCTAGTCCCACTGACACTAAGCGGCAATGTAGCATGGCCTGTAAACCTAGCCTGCACATCTTTTGACTGTGGGAGGAAACCGGAGGACCCGGAGAAAACCCATGCAGACATGGGAGAATGTGCAAACTTCTCACAGACAGTGACCCGAGTGCAGAATTAAATACATGTCCCTGGCACTGTGAGGCAGCAGTGCTAACCATTGTGCCCCCGTGCCACTCCTAAAACCTGGACACTGGCTTAAGCTTTCATGCTGTTGGTCTTATTTGTTGCTGACTTTTCTCTTGAGCAAGGTGGCCTCATCATGGCCACCATCTGCCTTTGCTACTAGAAACATAGAAACATAGACACTAGAAGCAGGAGTGGACCATCCAGCCCTTCGGGCCTGCACCGCCATTCATTTTGATCATGGCTGATCATCAAATTCAATGTCCTGGTCCTACTCACACACTGCAGGCCACCCATGCTTCTTGGAGATGCGCAGAGCCACCAATTGGGTGCTCAGCTCCATTCCTGTCCAATAGGGCATTTACATTTCAAAGCAGCATTGAATGAATGGTGCAGTTGAGGCACAGGGTCAGGACCTGGAGTTTAGCCAGGGATTGGATTCCTGATTCGTGCTTCAAAAATCCAGCCAATGTTTTCTGGATATTAGAATCGTAGAATCTCCACTGTGCAGAAGAAGGCCATTCAGCCCATCAGGTCTGCACCGACACTCTGACAGAGCATCTTAGGCAGGCATTACCCCCACAACCTCACGTATTTACCCCACTAATCCCCCTAACCCAGATATCTTTGGACACTAAATGGCAATTTAGCACGGCCAATCTACTCAACTGTGATAACTTCAATCAGGCAAATGAGGTTGGCCTGCTGGAGTATGAACTCCGTGATTGAGTCTTAATTGGTGGCCCAATCAGGGAGTCTCATGTTCCCTATTTAAAGCAGGTGTGTCAGTCTCTCTGCTCTCTTGGAAGAGAATATAGGGGGCATGGTTAGTAAGTTTGCAGATGACACCAAGATTGGTGGCATGGTGGACAGTGAGGAAGGTTATCTCCAATTGCAGCGGGATCTTGATCAATTGGGCCAGTGGGCTGACGAATGGCAGATGGAGTTTAATTTAGACAAATGCGAGGTAATGCATTTTGGTCGATTGAACCAGGACAGGAAGTATTCGGTTAATGGTAGGGCTTTGGGGAGAGTTACAGAACAAATAGATCCAGGGGTACATGTTCATAGCTCCTTGAAGGTGGAGTCACAGGTGGACAGAATGGTGAAGAAGGCATTCGGCATGCTTGGTTTCATCGGTCAGAACATTGAATACAGGAGTTGGGACGTCTTGTTGAAGTTGTACAAGACATTGGTAAGGCCACACTTGAAATACTGTGTGCAATTCTGGTCACCCTATTATAGAAAGAATATTATTAAACTAGAAAGAGTGCAGAAAAGATTTACTAGGATGCTACCGGGACTTGATGGATTGAGTTATAAGGAGAGGCTGAATAGACTGGGACTTTTTTCTCTGGAGCGTAGGAGGCTTATAGAGGTCTATAAAATAATGAGGGGCATAGACAAGGTAGACAGTCAATATCTTTTCCCAAAGGTAGGGGTGTCTAAAACTCGAGGGCATAGGTTTAAGGTGAGAGGGGAGAGATACAAGTGTCCAGAGGGGCATTTTTTTCACACAGAGGGTGGTGAGTGTCTGGAACAAGCTGCCAGAGGTAGTAGTAGAGGCGGGTACGATTTTAGCTTTTAAAAAGCATTTAGATAGTTACATGGGTACGATGGGCATAGAGGGATATGGGCCAAATGCAGTCAATTGGGATTAGCAGAGGGGGTTTTTAAAAAAAATAAGGGCGGCATGGACAAGTTGGGCCGAAGGGCCTGTTTCCATGCTGTAAACCTCTATGACTCTATGACTCTATGCCCGCTGAAACAGGGAGCACACAGGGAGCACACAGGGAGCTCTCTGTTGTGTAGTATGTCTTGTAAATAAAGGAACTTTTGGAGACGGGACTTTTGCCTCCGTGGATTTGTTACACTAACCTGCATATCTTTGGACTGTGGGAGGAAACTGGAAGACCTAGAGGAAGTCCGCACACAACACAGGGATAATGTTGCAGACTCCACACAGACGGTCTGTATAGCATGCCAGAAACAATACTTTTCACTGTATTGTTTGGGGGATTAGCAGGGCAAATATTTTGGGGTTACGGGGATAGGGCTGGGTGGGATTATGGTTGGTGCAGACCTGATGGGCTGAATGGCCTCCTTCTGCAATGTAGGGATTCTATACTAATACATGTGACAATGATAAATCAAATCACTCGAGGCTGGAATTGGACCCGGGTCCCTGGCGCTGTGAGGCAGCGGTGCTAAAGACTGTGCCACTGTGTCGCCCATAGTCTAGGTATCTAGTCTAAAACTCTGTAATGTAATCTCTCTATGCTACCATACCTGTGAAGTGCTGGACATATAAGGAAGAGAAACAAAAAAAAAGAAACAATAGCTTGGTAAATCCACTTTAAGGGATTTTGCTGCGATTCTGCTTTTTCCGAATGAGAGCTTCACTCAGTAGTGAAGGAGAGGGGACATTGCTCTCTGCACATTCATCTATCAAATTAGAACTCATTGTCCCTAACGCAGAAATTCGATCACTGACAATGTAACTCACCGAGACAAGCTCTCCTACTCCTGCCACAAGCAGTTAGTCAATGGATTAATCACACTTTCCACCAGACACAATTAAAGTTACACATTTACATGAAAATTCCATTGTAAATGTCCTCCAGTCAGAACTCTTATGCAACGCTCGTCTATATTTATTTTAATATAAAAGAATAAAAAGGGTCTCAGATTCAACCAGTGGTGTGGCTCGATATTCATAATGAATTCGCTAATCTTCATATTCACCCGCCTTGTTATTGGATGACCTTCCATTGGTATTTTGTTAATGCGACAATTTGAAGCCACTTCATACAATGAGATTATGTTTTTAAAAAAGAGCTCTCTTTGTTGTAGGCTGGACCAGATTTAAACGTGACCCTTTTACAAGCCCGGAGAGATCCAAAAAAATAGCAATGGAAGCCTCCGCGAACTGCACCATTTAATTAATTTTTGTAAATATCAGAATGAACCACAAGGTTTGAGCTTGACGGCATTGTTCGCTTCCCTTATTCTGTTTAATATTTATCCTCTTAAAGCTACATTGTGGCGGGGGTGGGGTGAGGTAGGTGATTAAGATAACGTAGCTACTCGTGTTAAATATCTGTTACTCCCCAGGGCCGAAGCTGCGATGAACATTCATGGAAACAAACAACTGGAACGTCTCGACAAACACTTCACCAATTAGTCGTCAGGCTCTCTCAGTTTTACAGACTCTGTAATGCTTTAATGACCAGTATCCCCAGGGACTAAGTGACGAGCATGGTCTTATTAAATAACATTAAAAGAATCCAAAGAGCTTAAAAAGACTTGGCGAACACTTGTCTACTAAATCCAGAACAGGCGAATATTGAGAGAAATTAGCGTTCATTAAATCCTTTGAAACGTCCCATCTGGGTTTGTTGACGCAAAGGTGGGCACCCTTTTTTGGGGGGGAGGTGGGAAAGGTGGTGGGAGTGGAGGGTGGTGGATAAAGGCATTCAGCATGAGGGGAGGTGATGGTGTATCACTGGATTGTTAATCCAGAAACTCAGCTAATGTTCTGAGGACCAAAAGAGAAAATGCTGGAAAATCTCAGCAGATCTGGCAGCATCTGTAAGGAGAGAAAAGAGCTGACGTATCAAGTCCAGATGACCCTTTGTCAAAGCTAATATTTTGGGGACCTGGGTTCGAATCCCGCCACGGCAGATGGTGGAATTTGAGTTCAATAAAAAAAAAATCTGGAATTAAGAATCGACCGATGACTATGAAACCATTGTCGATTGATGGAAAACCTATCTGGCTCACTTTAGGGAAGGAAATCTGCCATCTTTACCTGGGCTGGTCTACATGTGACTCCAGAGCCACAGCAATGGGGTTGATACTCAACAGCCCTCCAAGGGCAACGAGGGTTGGGCAATAAATGCTGGCCGAGCCAGCGACACCCACGTCCCAAGAATGAATTAAAAAAAACACAGCCAGTACTGGAAAATGAAAACTCTGCTTTGGATACCAGTGCCTCAACATTCAACTGTGTAAATCCTTTTGGTCAGGCCTGCATTTCCAGGCCCTGGCGTCTGATTCGAACGTTTCTGGATCAGATACAACTCAGCTAGTGAGGTAATGCTCCCTCTGCTCTGAAAGGCTAATATTCAGGGGCATTCTTCAGTTGTGGAGACTTGCCTGTCAGGAAGGCATATCATCAACAACAAAACAACGTACATTTATATTGTGCCTTTAACATAGGAAAAAAAAGTGCTGAGGTGCTTCACACGAACATTATCAGACAAAACAATAGTCACAGATATGAAGACAAGTGACCAAAAACCTGGTCAAAGAGGTAGGTCTTATCAGGGGAGGTAGGTCTTATCAGGGGAGGGGGAGGGAGAGAGATGGAGAGGTTTTGGAGGGAATTTGGGTGGCACAGTGGTTAGCACTGCCGCCTCACAGTGCCAGGACCCAAGTTCAATTCCGGCCTCGGGTCACTGTCTGTGTGGAGTTTGCACGTTCTCCCTGTTTCTGCATGGGTTTCCTCCGGGTGCTCCGGTTTCCTCCCACAGTCCAAAGATGTGCGGGTTAGGTGGATTGGCTGTGCTAAATTGACCCTAGTGTCAGGGGGATTAGCAGGTAAATGTGTGGGGTTATGGGGATAGGGCCTGGGTGGGATTCTGGTCGGTACAGGCTCGATGGGCCGAATGGCCTCCTTCTGTACTGTAGGGATTCTATGAATTCCAGAATTTGGGGCCGAGGCAGCTGAAGGTACCATCGCTAACTCTGAACTGAGGAAATCCAGGTGATGTACAAGAGACCAGAATTGGAGGAGCGCAGAGGTTAGAGAGGACTAGAAGGCTGGAGGAGGAGGTTACTGAGATACCAGGAGAGGATGGGACCACGGAGAAAGTAGCAGAAAGTATATCAGAGGCTCACCATTAACCCTATCCATTGTGGACTGGCCAACAAATGAATCAACGCTGCAGTCAATCAGTTGTTCAATCATTAGGGATGGAATCTCATAGGGACCATGGCCCTCATTCCATAATGTGTTTCCCTCGCAGGTCCAACCACCATGGCAAGAGTGCAGAGTTGGAACATTGAGCCTTGATTGTCAACTTGACTCACCGCTCACGCTGAAGCTGTTGAGCATCAAGAATTACAAATTGAATCCAGGCTGACATTTGCGTGATACGTGGTTAAACTGACCACACCACTAGGTCATCCCCAATCAAGGCCGGCAAAGATCTCATGGGGCTAGGTGAGGGAAACCACGCATTTTTCTGACATCCTGCCTCAATTCCTCCAACAAAACCATGACTAGTCACTCATTTCATTGACATTTGATTGATCTTCTGATGCACAAAATGTCTGCAACATTATCCCTTTAGTAACAAAAGCCAGTGAATTGATTTGATTTATTAATGTCACATGTATTGGTATACAGTGAAAAATATTGTTTCTTGCGCGCTATACAGACAAAGCATACTGTTCATCGAGAAGGAAAGGAGAGGGTGCAGAATGTAGTGTTACAGTCATAGCTAGCATGTAGAGAAAGATCAACTTAATGTGAGGTAGGTCCATTCAAAAGTCTGATGGCACCAGGGAAGAAGCTATTCTTGAGTCGGTTGGTACTTGGTCTCAGACCTTTTCCTGACAGAAGAAGGTGGAAGAGAGAATGTCCGGGGTGTGTGGGGTCCTTGATTATGCTGGCTGCATTTCCGAGGCAGCGGGAACTGCAGATGGAGTCAGTGGATGGGAGGCTGGTTTGCGTGATGGATTGGGCTACTTAGAAATTTCTCCTGACCTGCTTTAAAGCAGGGATGATCTGAGAGCTTGGAGGGTGCATTAGAATCTGAAGGCTTAAGGTTCAAACAGAGGCCTTATCATCCTGTTTCCAGCAATGATTCCAGAGATGAGGGGTTTGTCAGATGAAGAGAGATTGAACAGTTTAGGTTTTTTTTCTGGCGGTCTTGGTCAGAACAGGAGCCATGCCAATAACTCGGAGCAAATTGTTGAGTGAAGTACCTCGAGATCAACCACTGACTTCACAGGGCATCAGATAAATGCGTGGGCCTTTAACATCCTTAGGACTGAAAATGTAGACGTAGTCAAATCCTTCACAGGAAATCTCCATCACTTCACAACTTTGCAGCTGTTATAAAGCGGAAAAGAGATTTTTTTTGCCACCTCTGAAGATACCTTTTATGAATTTTACCATTATCAAAGAATCAACACAAGATAATTGGACTGTGTGATATCGGATTAGCTTCTGTGAAGACATTCATTGGGTCTATCTTTATTCTGAAAATGAGTTCAGATAAGAGTTCAGGAAACTGGAAATTAACGTGATATGAACAATCCAATATAACTTGAATGAATCCATCTATATTCAGTGTAAATGGAGTGTTCCAGTGCCCAACCACACTGAGTGTGCCCATGTTATAAGGCCTCTTTTTTCCCCAACCTGACTTTTGGGTGGTTGTGTTCTCCAAATTGATATTCCCGAGCTTCATAAGTTCATAAGATGAAGGAGCAGAATTAGGCCATTCAGCCCATTGAGTCCGCTCCGCCATTCGATCATGGCTGATATGCTCCTCATCCCCATTTTCCTGCCTTCTCCCCATAACCCCATTACCAATTAAAAATCTGTCTAACTCCTCCTTAAATTCACTCACTGTCCCAGCATCCACCTCACTTTGGGGTATCGAATTCCACAGATTCACAATCCTTTGGGAGAGGTAGTTTCTCCCCAACTCTGTTTTAAATTTGCTCGTCCTTATCCTAAGACTATGACCTCTCATCCTAGAATGCCCCACAAGAGGAAGCATCCGCTCCACGTCTACTTTATCCATACCTTTTATCATCTTGTATACCTCAATTGGATCTCCCCTCATTCTTCTAAATTCCAGAGAGTATAGGCCTAAACTGTTCAATCTCTCTTCATACGACAAACCCCTCATCTCTGGAATCATTGCTGGAAACATGATGATAAAGCATCCATTTGAACCTTAAGCCTTCAGCTTCTGATGCACCCTCCCAGCTCTCAGATCATGCCTGCTTGAAAGCAGGTCAGGGGGAAATTTCTAAGTCAGCATAACACACTGCGACAAATGGCAAGAGTTTCCAGAATATTCTGTAAGTAACACATTAAGGAGGAAAGTGTGGCTTGGCACAACAATTTGGCATCAATAAGTCAACAGGAAATAATAACACCAAGTTCGGAGTTGCTTTGAGTCATAATAAGTCACTGGTGTCAGCAAATCACTGACCAGTAGACTTTTGGATGAAAAGTTCTAGCATGAGGAAGAGGTCTGTTCTTGTCTTCATTGTCCATTTCCCAGCAGGACTTTGTGAGATGGTGCCTCCTGCACGCACACTGATAATGAAGGTGACAATCTCCACTGCCGTTCTTGTCAATAAGTTATATAGTATTCTATGCTTCTGTAATTAATCGAGGGTGACTCGATGAGGCTTCAGAACACAAAGGCTTTATTACTGAAGCAATAAGTAACGATATATACAAATAGGGTTGGACAGAATAACCATGCGACGTATACAACTCTTCCCTGTCTCCGACTGTCGATCCTTCCCAATAAGAAGTCTCACAACACCAGGTTAAAGTCCAACAGGTTTATTTGGTAGCAAATACCATGAGCTTTCGGAGCTTGCTGCTCCTTCGTCAACCTTCGTCTCCACATCGATCCTTCCCAACCCAGGGCACACTCCCTTGCACTCAATTGGCTCGGCCTCAGCACCCCATGGGATCCGGTCCGACCACGTGGCCTTCAGGGGACACCCCCTTAAAGGGGCCACGCTACCACAGCTTCCTGAGACCGGAAATTGCAGAGTCATGAGAGATGACCGCGGGACAACTAAGATGTCTTCTTAGTCTTCATTGCTGATCTGGAGCCTGGAGACGTTGGGTCTGGTTTTGACACTGTGCTGATGGATGGGTTTCGAGTTTGTGAAAGTAGCGAGGCAAAAAGAGATTTACGAAGGAATTCCAGAGCCTGATCTCTGGTCATCCCCAGGCAATGCCTGATATCGAAAAGAAGTTTAAGTTTATTTATTAGTGTCACAAATAGGCTTAAATGAACACTGCAATGAAGTTACTGTGAAAATCCCCTAGTCGCCACACTCTGGCGCCTGTTTGGGTACACTGAGGCAGAATTTAGCATGGCCAATGCACCTAACCAGCACGTCTTTTGGACTGTGAGAGGAAACCGGAGCTCCCGAAGGAAACCCATGCAGACACGAGGAGAACGTACAGACTTCACACAGTCGGTGACCCAAACCGGGATCACTGGTCCATGGCACTGTGAGGCAGCAGTGCTAACCACTGTGCCTCTGTGCCAATGCTGCAGGGAGGGAATTACCTCTTTTAATTTCTCAGTTTGTGCCTCAGGTTTGAAGAGATGTTCAACCCCAACACTGGCTGCACTGATGATAGTAAGAATTTTAACACCAGGTTAAAGTCCAACAGGTTTATTTAGTAGCAAATACCATATGGCTGGCATCTCCACATCATGACTGCATTGATGATGCCATGAAAGTTAGTCAGTCAGTCAGTCAGTCTAGAAGATGGAATGTGTAAGCGAGCAGTGAGATGCTGGATGTGAACATGTTCCGAACCACACTGGATCTAAGTTAGAGGTGGCACTTTGTGATAAGAATTTATGAATAGATTAATGCCTGGGGCAGACAAACTTAATACAAGTGCGTTACGCGTTAGTACGCTCATGTCATATGGCATAAATTTCCAGGCTTCTTTTCTCCTTTTCATTTGATATTGAATTATGAGGAGCGCAAAAAAAATCATCTAATGTAACACCAGTGCCCTGCCAATGGAGAATATTAAATTGCACAGAACTTGTCTGGTTTCATATATTAGAGGCATTCTTTGTGTGCCCATGTCTGGAAGAGAGGGAGATCTAATTTCCTGTGCAGCAGAGCTGTGGAGCATCTGATCAGGACAGAATCTCTGTGTGTTTATTCCAACATACACCCAACACCTCCACACACATTCCCTTAAAAAGAATATATTAATACCACTGGTCTGATAATTGATTATATTCACTCTGCCTGGACAGCACGGTGGCACAGTGGTGGGCACTGCTCCCTCATAGTGCCAGGGACCCGGGTTCAATTCCGGCCTCAGATCACTGACTGGGTGGAGTTTGCACGTTCTCCCCGTATCTGCATGGGTTTCCTCCGGGTGCTCCAGTTTTCTCCCCCACTCCAAAGATGTGTAGGTTATGTTGATTGGCCATGCTAAATTGCCCCTTAGAGTGAGGAGGACTAGCAGGGTAAATAAGTGGGGTTAAGGAGATAGGGCCAGGTGGGACTGTGGTCGGTGCAGACTCAATGGGCCGAATGGCCTCTTTCTGCACTGTAGGGGTTCTCTGATTCTAAAAGGTCTTGCGATTTGCACAGCTCTCTCCACGAATCCCACATGGATCTGAAATGGGATTGTGCCCTAGATGGGTTCTTAACGCATTTATGTAATTAGTCTCAGCCTGACAAAAAAATGGGTTGGTCACTTTGATTAGTGGACAATATGCTGCTAGACCTCAAACCATTAAAGGCATGAGCAGGTGATGATGTACTTGGAAGAGTTACAGTCAGCCTCCTTCTCTGAAGCGACGCCACGTGTCCAATGGACTATGACTGATGCTTGTCATAAGCTACAGATGTTCTCAATTTCCACGAACATCTCCAGCATCAAGGGAAACATAAAAGAACTCAGAGCAAACACACATCGATTTGACGTTACATAACCACTGCCACCGAGCCAGCAGTGTTGTGAGCTATCAAATGGCCTCTCTCTCTCTCTCATCTCTTGCTGTGGAGGGAATCTTCAGTAACACATTTAGAATTGGTGTCTGCCGCCATAAGGATCTGTAGCATCGATGCCCCGTTTTATGTGCAGAAGGTCAGGGGTAATAAAGCTCAACTCGCTCACAAAGCCTGGGGGTCGCTAAAGACCCAGCTGCGAAAAAAAATAAAACAGAACAGAGGCTTGCGTTTTATATATAATACCTTCCATGAACACACCCCTCAAGCACTTCACGTCAGAAAGAACAGATCTCACTATCAACAAGGCTAGTCCGTCAAAACAAATTCCTCACGATCACCCGCACTGTCAGATAGCGAGTACAATTTGCATTTATATAAGGTCTTTAACATAATAAATATCCCAGTGCTCCAAACATGGCATTATTAAACAAAATATGACACAGATACACAAGAACAGATGACAAAAGCTGGGGTCGGCTTTAGGAATGCCAGGTGGAGAGGTTCAGGAATGAAATTCTGGAACCTTAGGAGCTGGACAGCTGGAGGCAGGACTGGCATCGGCAGAACAATTAAAATCTGGGATGTTTAAGTGGCTGGGATTAAAGGAGCATGATTATCTTTGGGGCTGGAAGAGGTTGCAAACATAGGCAAGAGAGAAGCCATGGATTGATTTGGAAAGAAGGATGAGGATTTTAAACAGCGTGGTGGCACAGTGGTTAACACTGCTGCCTCACAACACCAGGGAACCAGGTTCGATACCCGGCTTAGGTCACTGTCTGTGCGGAGTCTGCACGTTCTCCCCATGTCTGTGTGGGTTTCCTCCGGGTGCTCCGGTTCCCTCCCACAGTCCGAAAGATGTGCTGGTTAGGGGCATTGGCCATGCTAAATTCTCCCTCAGTGTACCCGAACAGGCACCGGCTGGAGTCTGGTGACTCGGGGATTTTCACAGTAACTTCACTGCAATGTGAATGTAAGCCTACTTGTGACACTAATAAATAAACTAGAACTTAAACTTAAATCGAGGCCTTATTTAATTGGAAGCAAATCTAAGCCAGTAAGCATGGAATAAGGGGTGACTGGATTTAGTGCAAATAAGGAGGTGAGCAGTAGAATTTTAGACAAGCTTAATTATTGGAGGTTTGAATGTGGGAGGTTAGCCTCCGGGAGGTTGATTGGAATAGTCAGGTTTAGAGGGAATAAAGGCAATGATCCCTGGTTGAGTGCAGCTCCAACTACACTCAAGACATTCAACACCATCCAGGGCAAAGCAACCCGTTTGATTGGCACCCTGAATACTGCCTTCAAAATTCACTCCCTCCACCACCCAACACACAATGGTGGCAGTATGTTCCATCTACAAGATGCACTACAGCAACTCACCAAGGCTCCCTCAATAGTACCCTCCACACCTAAGGCCTCCACCACCTAGAAGGCAGCAGGTGCATGGGAACACCATCACCACCTGCAAGTTCCCCTCCAAGTCACACACCATTCTGACATGTCGCTGGGTCAAAATCCGAGAACTCCATCCTTATCAGCACTGTGGGTGTTCCTACACCACATGGACTGCAGAAGTTGGGGAGGCGATGGCCTAGTGGTATTATCGCTAGATTATTAATCCAGAAACCCAGTTAATGCTCTGGGGACCCGGGTTCAAATCCTGCCTTGGCAGATGGTGGAATTTGAAATCAATAAAACAAATTTGGAATTAAGAATCTACTGATGAGCATGAAACCATTGTCGATTGTCGTAAAAACCCATCTGGTTCACGAATGGCCTTTAGGGAAGGAAATCTGCTGTTCTTACCTGGTCTGGCCTACATGTGATTTCAGAGCAACAGAAATGGTTGATACTCAACTGCCCTTGGGCAACTAGGGATGGGCAATAAATGCTTTAAACACAGTTTGCTAGCCAGCGATGCACATGTCCCACGAATGAATAAAAAAAGTTCAGAAAAGCAGCTCACCACCACCTTCTCAAGGGTCGCAAGGAGGTGGGTAATAAATGCAGGTCCAGCCAGCAATGCCCATAGCCCATGAACGAATGAACAAAATGGACAGCGCTACCAGGAGCTGTGGCTACTGCCAGTAATGCACCCAGCAGAAGACCAGAGTTACTGAGGAATCTGGGTGAGTGAGTGAGGGTGGGATGGGGTTCACTGGGAGGGGGTGACTGAAGTCTGGTGGGGGGGAAGCAGGGTGATTGGAGGCACAGTGGGAGAGGGGGCGGTTTGGAATAAAAGACATAGCAGAGACCTTCAGTGGACAACCTCGTTCCTAATGCTGGGATCCTTGATGGGGTCTTTATTAACGTTGAACAAGGGAGCCTGACCACCCCCCCACCATTTTTTGGGCTTCCTGCATGATGATCCCATCCCCCATTGCTGCTGGTTGACTAGCAGCGGCGACAAGATGAGGCCTTTAAATGGGCCTCAACTACTGTCTGGACAGGAAGGCCGCCATGAGCTTGCCCTCCCCAGGCTTGATTAGGCAGAGGAGGGGAAGGTTTTCCCAACCCGCACTCTCCATCCCAATTAAATACATGCCCCAGCCCTAACCCACTGCCGGGGGGGGGGCACAAATTCCGCCCTATAAAACCTCATCTCACCAAACACAGCACTTGGGAATCTCATTCTGGCTTGAGGCATGGAGGGCCTGTAAAAGAGGCACAAAGATTCCAAAGATGTCACAGGGGTTAGAGAATAGGAGAGAGGGAACTTTATTCCGTCGCTGGCTGTTGCTGAACTGATGTGGAGATGCCGGCGTTGGACTGAGGTAAACACAGTAAGAGGTTTAACAACACCAGGTTAAAGTCCAACAGGTTTATTTGGTAGCAAAAGCCACACACGCTTTCGAAGCTCTAAGCCCCTTCTTCAGGTGAGTGGGAATTCTGTTCACAAACAGAGCTTATAAAGACACAGACTCAATTTACATGAATAATGGTTGGAATGCGAATACTTACAACTAATCCAGTCTTTAAGAAACAAAACAATGGGAGTGGAGAGAGCATCAAGACAGGCTAAAAAGATGTGTATTGTCTCCAGACAAGACAGCCAGTGAAACTCTGCAGGTCCACGCAACTGTGGGAGTTACAAATAGTGTGACATGAACCCAATATCCCGGTTGAGGCCGTCCTTGTGTGTGCGGAACTTGGCTATCAGTTTCTGCTCAGCGACTCTGCGCTGTCGTGTGTCGCGAAGGCCGCCTTGGAGAACGCTTACCCGAATATCAGAGGCCGAATGCCCGTGACCGCTGATATTCGGGTAAGCGTTCTCCAAGGCGGCCTTCGTGACACACGACAGCGCAGAGTCATGAGCAGAAACTGATAGCCAAGTTCCGCACACACAAGGACGGCCTCAACCGGGATATTGGGTTCATGTCACACTATTTGTAACTCCCACAGTTGCGTGGACCTGCAGAGTTTCACTGGCTGTCTTGTCTGGAGACAATACACATCTTTTTAGCCTGTCTTGATGCTCTCTCCACTCCCATTGTTTTGTTTCTTAAAGACTGGATTAGTTGTAAGTATTCGCATTCCAACCATTATTCATGTAAATTGAGTCTGTGTCTTTATAAGCTCTGTTTGTGAACAGAATTCCCACTCACCTGAAGAAGGGGCTTAGAGCTTCGAAAGCTTGTGTGGCTTTTGCTACCAAATAAACCTGTTGGACTTTAACCTGGTGTTGTTAAACTTCTTACTGTGTTGCTGAACTGGCAGTCCTTAAACAGAAAATGCTGGAAAATCTCAGCAGGTCTGACAGCATCTATGAAGAGAGAATAAGTCAATGTTTCGAGTCTGGATGACCCTTCGTCAGAGCTGACAAAGGGTCATGCCGACACAGAACGTTGGCGCTATTCTTTCTCCACAGACGCTGTCAGACCCGCTGAGATTTTCCAGCATTTTCTGTTTTTGTTTCGGATTCCAGCATCCGTAGTATTTTGCTTTTATGGCAGTGGTTAAGGCTGGCACTGAGGTGGGGCAATTTTACCCCAACCCACCTGTGGGCAGGACTGACATGGTTAATGCATCACCCTCATTTACCCTCATTCCTCCCGACCTGTTGAATCAGGATAAAATGACCCCCTTTGTACTTGAATAAGAAATTGTTAAAGTTTTCAGCATGATTTCACAGGCACCCGACAAAGCACACGTCACAATTACATTGCACTTTGGGAGATCCACAAGACAGGATAACTCAATAAGACCGTACATTTCACTTAACACTAGGACATGGCAGAATACAAATTACAGATAGCTTAGTCCAATAAGATCATAATCGCCTTTGCACTGAGCTCTGTCGTTTGAGTTGAGTTAATATTGTACCAGAGATCAGGATTATCCCTGCTGTTACTTATTAGTGTCGACGGATTCTTATAAACCATCAAAACAGGCCGATGGAACTCTGGCCAAAATGAGCATTTATATCCAGTGAGACGTGACTACTGCACACCTAATGGCAACAGGATGTTATTGCAAGTGGTAATGAAGTATCGGGGGAGTGAGACCAGCAGTGCCTGAGCTCCAGGACAACTTGTACAGTCAGCTTGCAGAAACCGACATTGATAGATTGGGCTCAAGAAAATAATGAAATGTAGAACGAGGAAGCTTCTACTGGCATGAATTCAGCCTATCCCAAAGTGCTTTACAACCTTTGATGCACGTTCAAAGGAAAGTCACTGCTGTTATGTGACAGTCAATTTGCACAAAGGCAGATCTCACAAACAGCAAGTGATTAGATAATCGCTTCTTTCACTCATGTCGGCTGAGGGAGAGATATTGACTGGGACACCAGTCAGAACTATCCAGCATCTCTTTGAACAGGAATTTTTTACATCCATCCCAACACCAACACCCCGGATCTCTCAGGGGACTCTGCTCACCAGCCCCCCCCCCCCACTCCCCCATGACTATACCCCCATCAGAGCCCCTCACCCCAACTACCCACACCCATGGGACACTGCACTCACCTACCCCCAACACCCCCAGACACCCCAAATTCTCTCAGGGGACTCTGCTCACCCCCCCCCCCCCCATCCTACTGCTCCTGGTTATACCCCCATCAGCGCCCACAGCCCCATAGGATACCCCCATCAGCGCCCACAGCCCCATAGGATACTGCACCCAGCACCCCACCAACAGTCCAGGTCCCCCCACACCCCAGATTCTCTCAGAGTACTCCGCTCACACACACCCCCACCCCCCATGACTATACCCCCATCAGAATCCTTTGCCCCCGACTACCCACACCCTCAAGGGATACTGCACCCACCACCCCTTACACCCCCAGACCCCCCCACACCCATATCTCTCAGGAGACTCTGTTCACACCCCCCCACCTCCCACCCCTGGCTATACCCCCATCAGAGTCCCTCATCTCCGATTACCCCACAGGACATGGATCAGAAAGATTTGAAGGTAAAATTGACAATCTGATTCTGAAGTTGAGGGCAATTGTGTTCAGTATCTGATGCCCTTCTGCACCTCCCAGCCTTTTTCTTTCACTGCCTGTATGGAATGTCCAAAACTGACGGCAGTGTTTCAGAAAGGATCTGAATAACTCTCTGTGCAACTGAAGCAACCAAACCTCAATGTTGCGCGCAAACTCTTTGAAACAAAGACGAATATTCCATGAGCCTTTTATGACATACTTAATACAGTTCAAGGAACCTACCAGCGAGTGACTGGCCCTGACATCAAAGCAACATTTAACCAGTGTGGCAACAAGGAACTCCATCGAAACTGAAGTCAAAGGGAATCAAGGGAAAACACGCCACTGAATGGAGTCATTCCTGGCACAAGGGAAGATGGTTGCGGTTGTTGGAGGTCAACCATCTCAGTTCCAGGAGTTCCTCAGGGTAGTGACCTGGACCCAACCATCTTCAGCTGCTTCATCAATCACTTTCCCTCCGTCATAAGGTCAGATCTGGAATGTTCGCTAATGATTGCACCATTCATGACTCTTTAGGGTACTGAAGAAGTCCATGGCCATAGGCAGCAAGACCTGGACAACATTCAGGCTTGGGCTGAATGCTGGCAAGCCATATCTGCAAGTGTCAGGAAATGACCATCTCCAAAAAGGCAGAATCTAGCCATCCCCCCTTGCCATTCATTGGCATGACCATTGCTGAATCCCCCACAATCTATATCCTGGGGATAACCATTGATCAGGAACTGAACTGGACTGGCCAGAAAATTACTGTTGTTTCCAGAGTAGGTCAGAGGCTGGGAATTTTGCAGAGAGGAATTCACCTTCTGACTCCCCAAAACCTGTCCACTATCTACAAGGCACAAGTCAGGAGTGTGATAGAATAATCTCCGGTTGCCTGGATGAGTGCAGCTCCAACAACGTTCAAGAAGCTCGACAACATCCAGGACAAAGCAGCCCGCTTGATTGACACCCCACTCAAAGCCTTAAACATTCAATCCTGCCACCTTTGACAGTCATGATGTGGAGATGCCGGCATTGGACTGGGGTAAACACAGTAAGAAGTTTAACAGCACCAGGTTAAAGTCCACAAATAAACCTGTTGGACTTTAACCTGGTGTTGTTAAACTTCTTACTACCTTTGACAGTAGCAGCAGAATGTACCATCTACAAGATGCACTACAGTAATTCACCAAAGATCCTTAGACAGCACCTTCCAAACCCACCTTTAACACCCAGGACAAAAGTGGCAGACAAATGGGAACACCACCACCTACAGGTTTCCCTATAAGACACACACCATCCTGACTTGAAAATATCTCACCGTTACTCCACTGTCGCTGGGTCAAAATCCTGGAGCTCCCTCCCTAACAGCACTGTGGGTGTACCTACACCACATGGACTGCAGCAGTTTAAGAAGGCAGCTCACCACCACCTTCCCAAGGGCAACTAGGAATGGGCCAGCCAATGACATCCAGATGGTGTGACAGAATAAATTAAGGAAAATTCGAACTTCATGTTTTAAGAACCCTTCAGGGAAACTCTGGCTTCTCACTCTATACAAGATCTAAATGCCCCATACTCAATGCTACAAAACATTGCAGCAACACTGCAGTCCTTCCAAACCTGCACTACCCAGTTATGCCAAACCCCAAAACTATTTGCCAGAGGCGGCATGATGGCACAGTGGTTATCACTCCTGCCTCACAGCACCAGGGATGTGGATTCGATTCCCAACTCGGGTCACAGTCTGTGTGGAGTCTGCACATTCTCCCCGTGTCTGCTTGACTTTCCTCTGGGTGCTCCGGTTTCCTCCCACAGTCCAAAAGATGTGCTGGTTAGGTGCATTGGCCGGGCTAAATTCTCCCTCAGTGTACCCGAACAGGCGTTGGAATGTGGCAACTAGGGGATATTCACAGTAATTTCATTGCAGTGTTAATGTAAGCCTACTTCTGGCACTGATAAATAAACAATGTCAACAAAGCCCAGCAGTATGTTGCAGCCTCCCCAAAACTTAGCTCAATACCCAAGTGCCAGCAAAACCCAGGACTATCTGCCAATGCCAACAAAGCATAGGACCATCACCTAGTGCCACCACATTACCAAGGCTTTTCTGAATTGTCACCAAAGTACACACAGCGTAGATGCACAGGCAAACCCCACTCCACCTCCCCATCATTTTTAAATGTCAAAGGTAAGTTCTCAAATGGTGCCTGCTTTATACCACGTTGCTGTGCGCCCACAGGCTTAAGAATGGTGAAGAATAATCGCAAGGAAATATATACAAATGAGTGCTTGCTTATTTACAATTCTCACAAAATAAGGGACACAGTTTTTGAAATTCAGTTCCCAAGGCAGCAGAAAGGATCCTGGGATGTTTGTTAATAAAAATGGAATTTGATTTGTTCACACGTTGTAAAATAGTGACCCTGATGCTATGGTATAAACATCACTATTATTATAAAATAGCGAATCTGACCCACCAAGCGAAACTTTATGGGACATCTGTTTGTGCATTAAGAAAATACAAGCAGAATTTCAGGTATGGTTTGAGGGAATATAATTGGACGTGCCCTGTTGTGCTTTTGTGTAAAATTAATAGGATTACCTTGCATCGCTTGCCTCTATCATCAGACGTTCATCCAGTTTAGATGTGGAGGAGCATACAAACATACATTCACCAGTGCAGTGACATTAGTCAGCTGTCATCAGACTACTTCTTCTTATTTTTATATAACTCTATGATTCCACAGGGATAGTGATGATAGAGGCTCCAATTATCAACTACGATGGCAGATTTTGAGGTCTTGGTAGATGTTCTTGGGCGGCAGTTCTTTGGGCAGTACAGCGGCACAGTGGTTAGCACTGCTGCCTCACAGCGCCAGGGACCCAGGTTCGATTCCCAGCTTGGGTCACTGCCTGTGTGGAGTCTGCACATTCTCCCCATGTCTGCGTGGGTTTCCTCTGGGTGCTCCGGTTTCCTCCCGCACTCCAAAGATGTGCGGGTTAGGTGGTTTGGCCATGCTAAATTGCCCCTTAGTGTCAGGGGGACTAGCTAGATGTATGGGGTTATGGGGTTAGGGCCTGGATGCGATTGTGGTCGGTGTAGACCCAAAAGACCAAATGGCCTCCTTCAGCACTGTCAGATTCTATGATTCTATGTGAAAAATAATCAACAATTGATCAATCTTGAGTATAGGTTACTTGTTATGGTTCAGGTCAGAAACTCCAAAGGTTTTATGGAGTCCACTGGATCATAAGTTTTGCACTTTGAGTTTGGCTAGGATAAGCATGAGATGCTTCACTTCAGGTATGATTCAAATGACCCACGAGGGAGCTTTTATCAAATAAAGTTTATTTAAGAATATGGTTAACATGTATAGTAAGAAAATTAACAAGGATTTTTATCAATTACTAACAAGAAACAAAACAACCACACTAATGTATAACCCTTAACAAATGTACCTAAGATGTTCCAATCAAACCAATCCCATTAAAACAAAACTTTTCCACAGGTTTAACACAGTGAAGACTAGTGCTCACGTGATACTGGAACTGAGTCCTTTGGATGAATGCTGCAGTTCTCTTGATGCATTTTGAACAGTTTGAAATCAGAACAGCTTCCCAGAACACCAGGGATAGACTCTGTTTGAGCCACCAACAACAGATTTTCTACTGCAGGAATGCAAGAAGCCTTGCTTTCAGCTGACATGCAGAACTTTCAAAATGTGGAGATGCCGGCGTTGGACTGGGGTAAACACAGTAAGAAGTTTAACAACACCAGGTTAAAGTCCAACAGGTTTATTTGGTAGCAAAAGCCACACAAGCTTTCGGAGCTGCAAGCCCCTTCTTCAGGTGAGTGGGAATTCTGTTCACAAACAGAGCACATAAAGACACAACCTCAATTTACATGAACAATGGTTGGAATGCAAATACTTACAACTAATCAAGTCTTTAAGAAACAAAACAATGTGAGTGGAGAGAGCATCAAGACAGGCTAAAAAGATGTGTACTGTCTCCAGACAAGACAGCCAGTGAAACTCTGTGGGGGTTACAAATAGTGTGCCATGAACCCAATATCCCGGTTGAGGCCGTCCTCGTGTGTGTGGAACTTGGCTATCAATTTCTGCTCAGCGACTCTGCGCCGTCGTGTGTCGCGAAGGCCGCCTTGGAGAACGCTTACCCGAATATCAGAGGCCGAATGCCCGTGACCGCTGAAGTGCTCCCCAACAGGAAGAGAACAGTCTTGCCTGGTGATTGTCGAGCGGTGTCCATTCATCCGTTGTCGCAGCGTCTGCATAGTTTCCCCAATGTACCATGCCTCGGGACTTCCTTTCTTGCAGCGTATCAGGTAGACAGCGTTGGCCGAGTTGCAAGAGTATGTACCGTGTACCTGGTGGATGGTGTTCTCGCGTGAGATGATGGCATCTGTGTCGAGGATCCGGCACGTCTTGCAGAGATTGCTGTGGCAGGGTTGTGTGGTGTCATGGTCACTGTTCTCCTGAAGGCTGGGTAGTTTGCTGCGGACAATGGTCTGTTTGAGGTTGTGCGGTTGTTTGAAGGCAAGAAGTGGGGGTGTGGGGATGGCCTTGGCGAGATGTTCGTCTTCATCAATGACATGTTGAAGGCTCCGGAGGAGATGCCGTAGCTTCTCCGCTCCGGGGAAGTACTGGACAGTACGGCATCTCCTCCGGAGCCTTCAACATGTCATTGATGAAGACGAACATCTCGCCATGGCCATCCCCACACCCCCACTTCTTGCCTTCAAACAACCGCACAACCTCAAACAGACCATTGTCCGCAGCAAACTACCCAGCCTTCAGGAGAACAGTGACCATGACACCACACAACCCTGCCACAGCAACCTCTGCAAGACGTGCCGGATCATCGACACAGATGCCATCATCTCACGTGAGAACACCATCCACCAGGTACACGGTACATACTCTTGCAACTCGGCCAACGTTGTCTACCTGATACGCTGCAAGAAAGGATGTCCCGAGGCATGGTACATTGGGGAAACTATGCAGACGCTGCGACAACGGATGAATGAACACCGCTCGACAATCACCAGGCAAGACTGTTCTCTTCCTGTTGGGGAGCACTTCAGCGGTCACGGGCATTCGGCCTCTGATATTCGGGTAAGCGTTCTCCAAGGCGGCCTTCACGACACACGATGGCGCAGAGTCGCTGAGCAGAAACTGATAGCCAAGTTCCGCACACACGAGGACGGCCTCAACCGGGATATTGGGTTCATGTCACACTATTTGTAACCCCCACAGTTGCCTGGACCTGCAGAGTTTCACTGGCTGTCTTGTCTGGAGACAATACACATCTTTTTAGCCTGGCTTGATGCTCTCTCCACTCACATTGTTTTGTTTCTTAAAGACTTGATTAGTTGTAAGTATTTGCATGCCAACCATTATTCATGTAAATTGAGGTTGTGTCTTTATATGCTCTGTTTGTGAACAGAATTCCCACTCACCTGAAGAAGGGGCTTGCAGCTCCGAAAGCTTGTGTGGCTTTTGCTACCAAATAAACCTGTTGGACTTTAACCTGGTGTTGTTAAACTTCTTACTGAACTTTCAAAACTCAGGGAGAGAGAGAGAGAGATACTTCTTCCCAGCTTGATGTCCTTTCTAAAACTAAAACTAAACAGCAGCTCAAAACTGAAAACAAAAGAGCTCCTGTCACCTAACTTGCCAACCAGTTTTCCTCCTAACAATGCAGAGCCATAAAACAACCCAGAGTAAAAGCAACCCACATTTAAGCCACTTAAGGAGCAATAAAAGGACTCCTACAGACAGCTGAGCAACAATGATATCAGCTAAGGATGTGAGCTGCAGAGACCATGATATTAAAAAAATCTCTTAAAGGGACACTAACGTCACAGACTAAAAGTTGATCTAATCCAGGTACGTGTTAAAGGTATTAAAAAATGTAATTGGTTAGTTAGAAGCCATTTCCTCTGCTGGGTGAGTCCAAAACAAGGAGACATAACCGGAAACTAAGGTTGGGATTAATTGCCATAGTGGGATCCACTGCAAGTGATGTGGTGGGACCCACCATGAGGGATGCACAGAAACATAGAAACTTAGAAAATAGGAGAAGGAGGAGGCTGTTCAGCCCTTCAAGCCTGCTCTACCATTCATTATGATCATAGCTGATCCTCCAACTCAATAGCCTGATCCCACCTTTCCCCCATATCCTTTGATCCTCTCCGCACCAAGAGCTATATCTAACTGCTTCTTGAGACATACAATGTTTTGACCTCAACTATTTTCTGTGGTAGAGAATTCCACACAATCACCACTCTATGGATGAAGACATTTCTCCTCATCTCTGTCATAAATGGTCTACCCTGTATCCTTAGACTGTGACCTCTGGTTCTGGACACCCCCCATATCAGGAACATCCTTCTTGCATCTACCCTGTTTAGTCCTATTGGAGTTTTATAGGTTTCTATGAGATCCCCCCCTCATTCTTCTAAACTCACGTGAATATAATCCTAACTAACTTAGTCTCTCCTCATATGTCAGTCCTGCCATCTGAGGAATCAGTCTCGTAAGCCTTTGCCGCACTCCCTCTATAGCAAGGCCATCCTTCCTCAGATAAGGAGACCAAACCTGCACACACTAGTCCACGCAAGACCCTGTATAATTGCAGTAAGACATCCCTCCTCCTGTACTCGCTCCTTGTGAAGGACAAAAATGGAAGCTTTGGGCAAAAAAGATCAACCACCAATTGAGAGTGATGATGGGCATCAACTGCTGCCAGTATTGGAGGCTGGGCCTGTGGGGGACACAGTTTCCTTTGCACCTGAAAACCATGGTCGGGATTTTCCATCCCTGTCGTAACAGGTTCCATCATGGGAAATTCGGCAGCCCACTCAAAAGTCCATTGGCTTTCAGTGGGACTGGACAATTCCGGGGGTGTGGGCGGGGCTGCAAAATGTCACCCACCGTCTTTTCACCTGTGGCCAGATTGCCCCCATTTTTATATCCCGCACTCATCCCCGGAAGTTTCAATAATTTCTTTGCATCTTGTTCTTGGCGTCCCGTCGAACATCAGTGGAAAAACGTTCCGCAAATCGAAAATTAAATTAATGTTGTTTCTTCTGCAGAAAAGACTTCACTCATCATGGTGGTACAGTGGTTAGCACTGCTGCCTCACAGGACCAGGGTTCGATTCCCGGCTTGGGTCAATGTCTGTGCGGAGTTTGCACGTTCTCCCCGTGTCTGCATGGGTTTCCTCTGGGTGCTCTGGTTTCCTCCCACCGTGCGAAAGATGTGCTGGTTAGCTACATTGGCTATGCTAAACTCCCACTCAGTGTACCTGAACAGGTGCCGGAGTGCAGCGAGTAGGGGATTTTCACAATAACTTCATTGCAGTGTTAATGTAGGCCTACTTGTGACACGAATAAATCAACTACAAACTTTAAACGTAATCAGAGCCAGGAGATGTAATTTTGCACCAGAAATTGAACTTGAAAGTCAGAAAAGGAAACATTAAAGGAGGGGAAAGAAATGTTGAGAGGTGGCAAGGTGTCAAATATAGCTTGGACGGTGCTCCTTTTTTTCAATCATTCTTGGAGTGTGGGTGTCTCTGGCTCTGTAGGCATTTATTGCCTATCCCTAATTGCCATTGAGAAGGTGGTGGTGAGCTTCCTTCTTCAAACATAGTGAGAAGTCTCACAACACCAGGTTAAATTCCAACAGGTTTATTTGGAATCATGAGCTTTCGGAGCGCTGCTCCTTTATCAGGTGAGTGGAGAGGTTGGTTCACAAACACGGTATATATAGGCAAAGACACAATTGCAAGATAATTACAGATTAGAATGTGAAGAATAGTTGGAATGCGAGTCTTTACAGGTAATCAAGTCTTTACAGGTACGAACAGCAAGCGTGGAGAGAGGGATAATCACAGGTTAAAGAGGTGTAAATTGTCTCAAGCCAGGACAGTTAGTGGGATTTTGCAAACCCAGGCAGTATAATGGGAGTTACAAGTAGTGCGACATGAACCCTAGATCCCGGTTGAGGCCGTCCGCATGCGTGCGGAGCTTGGCTATCAGTGAAACTGACAAAGCAGCACTCTGAGAGCTCGTGATTCCAAATAAACCTGTTGGACTTTAACCTGGTGTTGAGGGACTTCTTACAGTGCCCACCCCAGTCCAACGCCGGCATCTCCACATCATGGTTCTTCAAACACCTCAGTCCATGTCCTGAGAAGCACCTTGTGGTGTTGAAGATGTTATATAAATCCAAGTCGCTGTAATTAGCGACCCAGCACCCTTCTGCAGATCATGCAGTCACTGTTAAACATACCCCTAGTCTAATTCAATTACTGCCTCTCAAGCTACAAGCAACTCAGTTCAGCACAGATCTCCATTTTACTTAAGCACGATTTAAGCATATTAACGATGAATATTTCAACATTATTGCAGTTGACAGAAGGCTTTCTTTCCCACAGAAAGGCAGATTTAATTGACCTAAGATGATAGGCAAAAAAAAACTTTGTTTCAAAATTCAAGTACGTCTGTTTGACACCAACTCGACACAGTAGTTAATGGAGAGCATTATGCTGAGACCATTCGCTTTCAACTTCCCAATTTGGCATTCAGCTCATGAACCAACTGCTGCTTTCACTGAAATTAATTCAATTCCACTTCTTTACATAACCACTTTGTGTGGTCAAAACACAAAAATAACTCCAATTTTATCATCAGTAATGTTTTATTTTATCATTAGTTTCTGGTGCTTCTGACTGATAATTCACACATTTATAAAAAAGGCTAATTTGTCCATTCAATCCCTGGAAGCACTATTCAATTTTCTGATTCTATGAAGAGTGCAGTTTGTGAAGAATATCTGCAGAATTGTGTGGGAACAGAACTCTGTTATTTTCATTTCCTTTTTCCTCCTTTGCTTCCAAAAGGCCATTCAACCCCTCAACTGTGTTCTACCACTCAATTAGATTAAGATGTATCTTAACCCCATCTCCCTGTCGCAGTTCCATGACCTTTAACAACCTGGGCCAGCAAGAAACTATTGATTCAGGCTTTGATTGCAGCTCCAATAATTTTTCAGGGAGAGAGAATGATAGGTTTCCACTATCCTTTGTATGAAGGAGTACCTCCTGACAGTGATAGCTCTTAATTCTAAGTGTTCAGGCCCCTTGTTATGGATACTCCCATTTTTCTCCCTACATTAACTCTTCAAAGGTACTTCATGGTTTATAAAGCATTTTAGAATGTCCGGAGATCCAGAAAGTCATTGTATAACCCCAGGTTATTTATTTTTTGGCCCCACTCCTGTAGGCCAAGGTACAGTTGGACAGGCTCCCATTTTTCAGTCTTTACCAATGGATATTCTTCATCTCAGTCTCGACAATTGCTGAATCTTGCTGTTGTTTACGCTGACAGCATCTTACAGCCCAGCTAACTGCGCACTCCAGCTGCGGCTTTCCTGCCGGCTTTTTAAAATTCATTCGTGGGACATGGGAGTCGCTGGTTGGCCAGCATTTATTGCCCATCCCTAAGTTGCCCTTGTCCAGAGGGCAGTTGAGATTCAACCACATTGCTGTGGCTCTGGAGTCACATGTAGGCCAGACCAGGTAAAGATGGCAGATTTCCTTCCCTAAAGGACATTAGTGAACCAGTTGGGTTTTTCCGACAATGGACAATAGTCATCAGTAGATTGTTAATTCCAGATATTTTTTATTGAATTCAAATTCCACCACCTGCTGAGGCGGGATTCGAATCCGGTCCCCCAGAACATTAGCTGAGTTTCCGAATTAATAGTCTAGCAATAATTCCACCATGGCATCGCCTCCCCTAGGGGAGGGATACGTTCAACTGGAAACCCCGTTGACAATGAAAGGACCTTATTGTCCCATCACCAGCGCGCCACCTCCCGCCACCGTGAAACATACCGTGGAGGGTGAGGAAAATCCCAACCAATGGCTCGTTGGCTCAAATAGGAAACAGGAGTTATCATCAGCTGAACACCTAGATCTCAGGAAGCTATTGAAATGTTGCTACAGTCTAACACTGTCCTCGAGTGTTATTTCAGCCATGTTCCGGCCAAAGGTTTCCATCCACCTTCCCTTTCACCCAATAGTTCCAACGTTTGTTTTCTGTTCATCATTATGGGGAGACGATGGCCTCGTTGTATTATCGCCACATTCTTAATACAGAAACTCAGCTAATGTTCTGGGGTCCCGGGTTCGAATTCCACCATGGCAGGTGGTGGAATTTGAATTCAATAAAAATATCCGGAATTAAGAATCTACTGAAGATCATGAAACCATTGTTGATAGTTGGAAAAACCCATCTGGTTCACTAATGTCTTTTAGGGAAGGAAATCTGCCGTCCTTACCTGGTCTGGCCTATATGTGACTCCAGAGCCACATCAAATTGTTGACTCTCAACTGCCCTCCAAGGGAAACTAGGGATGGGCAATAAATGCTGACCAGCCAGAGACGCCCATGTCCCACGAATGAATAAAAAAAAGTGGCCTAAATTAATATTTCATGGACATGGGGACTGGAAGCCTTGGCTATTTCCTTCCCCAACACAGGGCAGGAGCACTAAGCATCATTGCAGTGACCCAACTTTGATGTTAGTTGTTAGAACATACTTGTATGTTGACTTGGGCGAAGGGAATATAAGACCATCTGGGCAGATTTCCTGACAGACACATGCTTGATTTTCCTGAATTCACAGCAGAATTAGTAGCAGCTCTTGGAAGGAATTCAGATGTATACTCGGAGGGAAAAATCTGTGGCCAATTTGTGGGACTAATCTTCTGCAAAGAGCCAACATGTCTATAATGGGTAGATAGGTCTCCTTCTGTGTTGCAAGATTACAGTAATAGATGGAGGAGTGGGATTTAATATTGCTGATAAAATGACATTGAATTTACAACACAGATACAGTCCATTTGGTCCAAGGATTCTATAGCAGTGTTGATGCTGCACAGGAGCTTCCTTCATTTAACCCCATCAACAGACCATTCTACTGGTCTTTTTCCTCACGTACTTATCTCGATCAATCCCTTAAAAGCACCGCTAACATGTTTTGAAATGTTACTGATCTGTAAATAAATGAAAATAATTTAAACCCTCTTTTCCAAAGTGATTTGCAATAAAAGTCTGTTTGCTTCACTCCATCTCTTTCTTCATTACTCTGCATATTGTTGCCCCAAAGCCATTTTCCAGTTCCATTTTGTATAACAAAATTCACAGGATGCGGGCCTCGTTGGCTAGGGCAGCATTTGTTGCCCATTGTTAATTGCCCTTGAGAAGGTGGTGGTGAGCTGTCTTCTTGAATTGTTAGAATGATCCCAGGAATGAAAAGCTTGATGTATGAGGAACGTTTGAGGACTCTGGGTCTGTACTCGATGGAGCTTAGAAGGATGAGGGGGGGATCTCACGGAAACTTACAGAATACTGAAAGGTCTGGATAGAGTGGATGTGGGGAAGACGTTTCCATTAGTAGGAGAGACTCGGATCCGAGGACACAGCCTCAGAGTAAAGGGACAACCCTTTAGAACTGAGATGAGGAGGAATTTCTTCAGCCAGAGGATGGTGAATCTGTGGAATTCATTGCCACAGAAGGCTGTGGAGGCCAGGTCATTGAGTGTATTTAAGACAGAGATAGATAGGTTCTTGATTGGTGAGGGGATCAAAGGTTATGGGGAAAAGGCGGGAGAATGGGGTTGAGAAACTTATCAGCCATGATTAAATGGCGGGGCAGGCTCGATGGGCCGAATGGCAGACATTCTAGAGTTTAGCGCTTAGGCAGCTGAAGTCAGGGAGCGCGATCTTACAGCCTGTCAATGCCACGCTCCAGCTGCAGCGAGGTCGGAGAACTTGGTGGCCAGCCGAATCTCTGTTCACTGCGGCAGGATGGGAAAATCCCACCGGCGGAAACAGTGGTAAGATTCCAGCCAGGGTCTGCAATGACCAGCAGCAGAGGCAATACTTTCTTTTCCCAGCACACTCTGTTATGGGGGGGGTCAGGATGGGGAGCAGACTTTACAACTTCCTCCCATACCTACTGAACTATTCCCTTTAAAATTGATGATTGAATAATTGAGGGATGAATGTTGGCCTGGACTCTTGGGAGAACTCCCATACCCTTCTTTGAAATAATTGTATGGGATCTTGTGCGTCTCTCTGAGAGGACAGATGAGGTCTGATGGGACCGTGTGAATTAGCAGGAGTAGGCCATTTGGCCCATCAAGCCTGTCCTGCTATTTGATGAAACAGCAAGACCACTTGAGAGAGAGGTTAAAACAGTGAGACTTCAGCACGAAGAAATTAAACAGCAAGTCTTGGGAAGAGAGAGTTTAAAACAGCAAGACTTCCAGATAGAGAAGATAAAACAGTGAAACTTTGGGATAGAGAGGTTAAAGCAGCCAGGCTTGGACAGAGAGAAATTAAAACAATGAAACTTTGGGAGAGAGAGGTAAAAACAGCAGGTCCTTGTGACAGAAAGGTTAAAACAGCTCCTGTTTCTAAGTCCAATGTAAAATCCTGGCCCATTTGACTGTGGCCTCAACTTTACTTGCCTATCTCCCCCCTACACCGCTTCACTCCCTTGCTAATCAAGAGTGTTTCCCAGTCAAGCCTCAGTTTGAAATTTCATTCCAAAGCCAGCACCTCTGACAATACGGCCAGCACTCCTTCGGCAAGTACTGGAGTGTCAGCATTTGGCTTTTGTAGACAGGTCATGGAGAGCGATTTTAACCCACAACCTTCTGCCTCATAGACAAGAGGACCAATTGACCAATTGACTTTCTTTTCCTGATATTTTCCAGGATTAGTCTCAAGTTCCTGATGCGCTGGCTTTCCTAATTCCAACACTTCCTACCTATGGAGCAAGTGCTGGTAAATGGGATTAATTTCGATTGGTATTTGATGGTCAGCATGGAGTTCTGTGCTGTATGAGTCTATGATATTCCAATGTGCTGTAAGCCAATGAGAACCGCTCCGCCCTGCACCCCCTCCTCTCCTCAGCAATATTTTGCTATTGAAGTGGCTCTTAATGGATTGTCAGGATTATTGTTTATTCCAGTTGTATTGACTGACATGCTGTGCTTTTAGCTTGTGCACTGAATACAACGATAAATTGCATGTCAATCAATGCAATGTTCAAAAGGTTCAATCCGGTGCTTGGCTAATTCCTCAATAAGATACAAACAGCAATATCTAACCTTAGCGGTGAGTTTGCTCAACCCTTTAAAGGGGTGGTTACGCTCTTGGGTAAATACTAGAAACAACTAGAACAAAATGGCAACAACAACAACACATTTCTACAGCATTATCGATATTAGAAAATGTCCCATGGCATTTTGGTGGAATTTAATCAGACAAAAATTGACGCTAAGCCTAAGTAGGAGATATTAAGATGGGGAACTAAAAGGATTTAAGGAACATCTTCCAGGAGGAAAGGGAAATAGAGAGGTGCAGAGGAGAAGGAAGGGAATTCTTGAATTTAGGACGTAGGCAACCGAAGGTACGATAAAGGAGCAAAAATAATGTAGGGCCATGCGCAGAAATTCAGAGTAGGGGGAACGTGTAGATATAACAAAGAACAAAGAACAAAGAACAAAGAACAGTACAGCACAGGAAACAGGCCCTTCGGCCCTCCAAGCCTGTGCCGCTCCTTGGTCCAACTAGACCAATCGTTTGTATCCCTCCATTCCCAGGCTGCTCATGTGACTATCCAGGTAAGTCTTAAACGATGTCAGCGTGCCTGCCTGCACCACCCTACTTGGCAGCGCATTCCAGGCCCCCACCACCCTCTGTGTAAAAAACGTCCCTCTGATGTCTGAGTTATACTTCGCCCCTCTCAGCTTGAGCCCGTGACCCCTCGTGATCGTCACCTCCGACCTGGGAAAAAGCTTCCCACTGTTCACCCTATCTATACCCTTCATAATCTTGTATACCTCTATTAGATCTCCCCTCATTCTCCGTCTTTCCAAGGAGAACAACCCCAGTCTACCCAATCTCTCCTCATAGCTAAGACCCTCCATACCAGGCAACATCCTGGTAAACCTTCTCTGCACTCTCTCCAATGCCTCCACGTCCTTCTGGTAGTGCAGCGACCAGAACTGGACACAGTACTCCAAATGTGGCCTAACCAGCGTTCTATACAGCTGCATCATCAGACTCCAGCTTTTATACTCTATACCCCGTCCTATAAAGGCAAGCATACCATATGCCTTCTTCACCACCTTCTCCACCTGTGTTGCCACCTTCAAGAATTTGTGGACTTGCACACCGAGGTCCCTCTGTGTTTCTATACTCCTGATGACTCTGCCATTTATTGTATAACTCCTCCCTACATTATTTCTTCCAAAATGCATCACTTCGCATTTATCCGGATTAAACTCCATCTGCCACCTCTCCGTCCAATTTTCCAGCCTATCTATATCCTGCTGTATTGCCTGACAATGCTCTTCACTATATATCTGAAGGCCATGGGGGGATCGGAACACAAGGATGAGAAATTTCACATTGAGGAGCCATTTAGGTCAGGAAGTTTAAGGGTGATGGATGATTTGATTTGATTTGACTTATTATTCATAGGAATCCCTACAGTACAGAAAGAGGCTATTCGGCCCATCGTGTGTATACCGACCACAATCCCACCCAGGCCCTATTCCCATAACCTCACACATTTACCCTGCTAATCCCCCTGACACTAGGGTCAATTTAGCATGGCCAATCAACCTAACCCACACATCTTTGTCTGTGGGAGGAAACTGGAGCACCTGGACGAAAACCACGCAGACATGGGAGAAAGTGCAACTCCACTGTTGTCACATGTATTGGGATACTGTGAAAAGTATTGTTTCTTGTGTGCTATACAGACAAAGCATATCATTCTTGGGGCAGGATTTTCCAGCTGCGCTCGCCCCAAAACTGGAAAATCCCACCCGAGTTTAACAGACCTTTGCATGGTATGTGTCCCGCCCGCTACAATTCCTGTGATGGGTGGGACGAGAAGATTCTACACATTGGGGAGAAGGAAAGGAGAGGGTGCTGAAGATAGTGTTACAGTCATAGCTAGGGTCTAGAGAAAGATCAGCTTTATATATGGTAGGTCCATTGAACAATCTGATGGCAGCAAGGGAAGAAGCTGTTTTTGAGTTAGTTGGTACGTGATCTCAGACTTTTGTATCTTTTTCCTGACGTAAGCAAGTGGAAGGGAGTATGTCCAGGATGCATGGGGTCCTTGATTATGCAGGCTGCTTTTCTGAGGCAGCAGGAAGTGTAGACGGAGTCAATGGATGGGAGGCTGGTTTGCGTGATGGATTGGGCTACACTCACGACCTTCTGTAGTTTCTTGCAGTCTTGGGCAGAGCAGGAGCCATACCAAGCAGTGATACAACCAGAAAGAATGTTTTCTCTGGTGCATCTGTAAAAATTGGTTGTGGTGTAAGTTAGGATAGGGACAACATGAGTTCAAATTCATGGAGGCTGCGATTGGAGGCCAGCAAGGAGCTAGCTAAGTTTAAAGGTTAAAAAAAAACATGGATGTTGAGGCGGTGCGATAATAGGAAAGTGGGGATAATGGAGAGGGAACATGTTCAGAACCTCAGCTCAGGGTCAGATAGGACACTGAAGTGGTGAACAGTCTGGTCCAGCCTGTGACAGTGACCAGGGAGAGAGCTCAAAACAATGGCTATGGCAAGGGAAAGAGCCGGTGGGAGGTAATGGCTTCTGTCTTCTCGGTTTTCAACTGGTAGGACATTTTGGCTCATCCAAGATTGAATGTACAATACTTAGCCTGACAACACAAAAGTGATGGAAGGGTTGAGAGAGGTGGTGGCGAGGGAGAGCTGAGCATCATCAGCATGCGTGTGCATTTTCTGATATTAAATAGCCTGCCTGGCTTTGGTGACTTGTCCCCAGTGAAACCATCGTGTGTGGCGAAACAACATTAATTGTTCCAATGACAGCTGGCTGATGTCCAGGGGAAATTGTGAAACAGAATGAGAGCCATCATTTTTTTGTTTTTTTTTGAAAAAACAGCTGTAGAGACAATGCAGAACATCCGCGTGGAAATGCATGGGGGTTATGGGGGGGGAGTCAATATTCAGAGATCCTGTGAATAATGAACCTCTATCTCAAGGGCTCTAGAATATAAAGGACTTACATTGTGGAAAGCATTTGTTGACAACATTTATAGCACTGAGTTCAGTTCTAGGCATTGGACCCTGATTAGGATGTATTGAATTTGGACAAGATCCAACACAGGTCCGCGATTGGGACTAAAAGGATTCAATTATGAGGACAGTTTTATTTATTTATTAGTTTCACATGTAGGCTTACGTTATCACTGCAATGAAGTTATTGTAGACGTGGAACGGATGCTTCCTCTTGTGGGACATTCTAGGGACAGAGGTCATAGTCTTAGGATAAGGGGTAGCAAATTTAAAATAGAGTTGAGGAGAAACGGTGGCACAGTGGTTAGCACTGCTACCTCACAACGCCAGCGACCCGGGTTCGATTCCCAGCTTGGGAGGATTAAACATATTTTTAATTGGAAATGGGTTGAAGGGTTATGGGGAGAAGGCAGGAAAATGGGGATGAGGAGCATATCAGCAATGATCGAATGGCGGAGCAGGCTTGATGGGCTGAATGGACTAATTCTGCTCCTGTATCTTATGAACTGTGAAAATCCACTAGTCGCCACATTCCAGCGCATGTACACTGAGGGAAAATTTAATATGGCCAATCCATCTAACCAGCACGTCTTTCAGATTGTGGGAGGAAACCGGAGCACCCAGAAGAAACCCATGCAGAAATGGGGAGAATGTGCAGACTCCGCACAGACAGTGACCCAAGCCGGGAATCGAACCTGGGTCCTTGGCCCTGTGAGGCTGCAGTGCTAACCACTGTGCCTCTGTGTAAATGCCTTGCGTGTAGACATTAGGGGCAATTTAATTGAGGATTTTAGACGATCAGAAAAGGATTAAAATAGATGGAGAAAAATTACTTTCCCTGGTGGAAGAGTTCAACAATGATGGCAAGGAAAGATTTCTTCTTCCAAAGGATTCTCCAAATCTGGAACACCCTTCCCTGCCAACCCCATAAAAATATTGAGGCTGGAGGTTAATTGAATATTTCTATTCGCTGCCACAGAAAGTAGTTGAGGCCAAAACGTTGTCTGATTTCAGGAAGAAATTAGAGAAAGTTCTTGGGGCTAAAGGGATCAAGGGATATGGGGGAAGGGATGGATCAGGATATTGAATTTGATGATCAGCCGTGATCAAAATGAATGGCAGAGCAGGCTCAAAGGGCCAAATGGCTTACTGCTGCTCCTATTCCATGTTCTATGTTTCAACTTCAAAGCTGACATTGATAGATGATTATTCATGAGGATATTTGCTGATATCAGGCACAGGACCAGGGCAGGAAAATGGAGTTAAGATTCAGATCAGCCATAATCTAATCAAATATTAAACAGCTTAAGAGGTGTTTGAGGCCTCCTTCTGCCCCATGTCCCTAAGGACGATGTCCATCAATGGCATATGTGTCAATGAGCACCGTTGACTAGTTGCGCAAATAGAGAAGGAAGTTCTTACCATGATTGGGTTTGTGAGATTATTTCAGGAGAACATTACTGAAAAATCTTTTCAAACTGCACTTGACCATAAACCATTAGTAGCTCCACCGGGCCGTGAAGATACTGATAAATTGCCTCTTGGAATACAAAAGTTTCATCCTGCATTTCATGCGATCCTGTATCATGAACCAAGGAAAAGCCTGATATCAGCAAATACCATGTCATTAAGCTCTACCAACAGGAGGGACCAGATCAGATCAAAGCATTCAAGCAGAAACAAATTCCTATGTGGATGTAAATTTGCAAAGGCTTCCTTTTACAGGAAATCAGCTACAAGTCAGAAAGAACAGGTTTCCGATATAAATCTTGAGGTGATGATGGAACGTTGTACAAGGTCTGGAAGAGTCAACGCTCAGAAAGCAGACTGCATCAATTTTGGGCTAAGGTACAGGGTGTGATAGTTTAAGATTAACTGCTGTTAAAGTAAACTTGTACACCGATTTCTGAAGTGAAAAACTTTGCTGTACTGATCGGAGTTACATTTTATATCATAACCTTCTTACCACAGATTCCTGAAGAATTTTCAGCGAATGAACTAGTTTTTAGGTTTAGCCACTGTTATCACAGATTAAACTGGAGCTAATTTGTCTCAACAACAAAATGGGTGGGATTTTCCAGCCTCGCTTGTCCTGGAGCAGTAAAATCCCATCCAAGGTCAACGGATCTCTCCGTGCTCCGTGCCATGCCCGCTCCGATTCCCGTGGTGGGCGGGACAGTGAAATTCCGGCCAATGGCCAGAACTCTGCCACCTTGCCCGCCACAGAATCAGAGCGGGTGAGGGTTGGTCAACAGAAATCTCCGTTAACCTCGGATGGGAAATTCCAGTCTCACTCGAGCGAGGTCGTAAAATTCCAGCCAATGTCTTTTAGTGATGCTGGCTGAGAGGTAAAGTGTGTCAGGACACCCTGGAAAACATTGCAAAATAATATCGTGAGATCCTTCAGCTCAGCATTATGGGTGAGATTCTCTGGCCTCCCAGCTGCGTGTTTCCCGCCGGCGGGAGGAGGTGTGTTGTTTGCTGGCGGTGGGATTTTCCAGTCCCGCCGCTGTCAATGGAAATTCCCATTGACGACGCCCCACACCGGCAGGAAACCCGCGAACAGGGATGCACTACTGGTGGGACCGGAGAATCCCGCCGGAGTGAATGACCAGAGCATTCCGGCCTAGATCTGAAAGATAGCGGGGGGGATTTACCGGCCCTTCCCACTGCCGGGATTTTCCAGTCCTGCCTAAAGTCACCCTCAGCGACGGGTTCCCTGACAAGTGAGCAGCACAAAACGCTGTGGACAGCTGTGAATTGGATGATCCAACTGGCAGCCAATGGCAGCTGCCTCTGCCGCTGGAAAACAGGCCACCAGTGTATTGGGGGGGAGGGTTGTGGAGGGCGGAAAATCCTGCACCTCTGACACTGCAGCTCTCTTCCAGTACCGCACTGAAGTGTCAGCCTAGATTTTATGACAAATCTTTGGAGTGGGACCTGTCCCCATGACCGATGGAGATAAATGCAAGATCGTTCTACTGTTATGGCAATTAATTGGATTTGCCATCACTTGCTGCTGCCAGTCAAGCGTGTTGTGGATTCCCATAACGTTTCCTTGGATTGATGTTGGCACTGGTTGTGAATGTAGAGACAATGCTTTTTCATGTGATCGCCCTGACTGGGGTTTTAGATGGCCAGAGGGGAGATTTCCCTTAATGACACGAAGGTTTTCTCTGTCTCTCTCTCACGGAGGATTACCTGTTGTGCAGGGGGAAGGAGGGGTTGAGGAGGGAACAAAAGTTTATTTAAGATGTGTGCCTGTCATATTCTGGCTAGGCTTAAGGGACCAAAGTTTAATGTTTATTTATTAGTACCACAAATAGGCTTACATTAACACTGCAGTGAAGTCACTGTGAAAATCCCCCAGTTGCCACACTCCGGTACCTGTTTGGGTACACTGAGGAAAAATTTAGCATGGCCAATGCACCTAACCAGCACATGGGTGGCATGGTGGCACAGTGGTTAGCATTGCTGCCTCATAGCGCTGGGTTCAATTCTGGCCTTGGATGACTGTCTGTGTGGAGTTTGCACATTCTCCCTGTGTCTGCATGGGTTTCCTCCTGGTGCTCTGGTTTTCTCCCACACTCCAAGGATGTGCAGGTTAGGTTGATTGGCCATGGTAAATTGATTCTAGTGTCAGGGGGCTTAGCAGAGTAAATATGTGGGGTTACGGGAATAGGGCCTGGGTGGGTTTGTGGTTGTTGTAGACTCGATGGGATGAATGGCCTCCTGCAGCAGTGTAGGGATTCTATGAAATCTTTTGGACTATGGGAGGAAACCAGATCACCCAGAGGAAACCCACGCAGACACGAGGAGAACGAGCAGACTCTACACAGACAATGACCCAAGCCAGGAATTGAACCTGGCACTGTAAGGCAGCAGTGCTAACTACTGTGCCACCGTTCCGGTCTTTCCCAGCTCATTAATTTCTCTGTACATTGTGAATAGTTTTCTGCATCAAAAGCTTCTTGTTTTTTTGTTTCTCACAGGTGCCAGTTCAAATCCGCATGCAAAAATGTGCACATCTACATGGCTTGAATTGAAGATCAGTGTGGACCGGGGGTTCAGGGACAGCCCAGGAGTCTCTGAAGACAGGACAGTAACACTGAGTATCGCCATACTTGGCCATCGAGCTTCAGTCTCACTATAAAAAAATGATCAATCGTGGGAAAAGATCACAGGTTTTGAATCAAAGTCTAAGGAGAGTCAATCCAAAGGCAGTGTGTCCACACACCAGGACGCTTTGTCACTGACCTACCATTGATTTTTGTGTCAAAATTAAAGATACAAACTGCAGACAAAACAACTAGTGACTGCGGGAAGAAAAAGGCAGCGGGGCCAAATCTGTCTGACTCACTCACTAACCATGACAGGCAATCATTTATAGGAAGTGACAGTTGGAGATAGACAAGGCATGGGTTTTAAGATTTTCTCAACTTTGGGATATCTTACTCTGTAAACAAAATAATATTGGAAAAAATAATTGGTGGGAAGACTCGCAGACTTCTGTTGTATGCATAGGGACAGGAGGAGGCCAATCAGCCCCTTGAGTCTGTTCTGCCATTCAGTTAGATTAAGGCTGACTGGTACCTTAACTCCAACTACCTGCCTTAGTTTCATTATCTTTAATACCCTTACCAAAATAAGTTCAAATTGTTAGAACATAGAATCCCTGCAATGCAGAAGGAAGCCATTCTGCCCATCGAGCCTTCACCGGCAATAATTCCGAGTCCCTATCTCCATGTATTTATCCTGTCAATCTGCCTGATAGTAAGGGGCAATTTAGCACCACCAATCCACCTAACCTGCACATTCCCCTGGACTGTGGGAGGAAACCCACGCAGATACAGGGAGAATGTCATCCAAGGCTGGAATTGAACCCAGGTCCCTGGTGCTGTGAGGCAGTAGTGCTAACCACTAAGCCACCCTGCTGCCCCCTGGACTGGATGTGGACTGGTGGAAGGTGAATCGACAGTAAATTTAGAAGGACAGTGAATAATGTGAAAGGTACAAATATGATAGTTTGTAGAGTCATAGTCATAGATCCACAGTCATATAGCACAGAAAAGGCCCTTTGGTCCTTCTGTGCTTTGAAAGCCTTGGAGGGCTATAGTAACATGGGCATTAGTGCGACACCATATTAACCATATAAGACCAAACTGATCAACTGAGTAGCTCAGGACCCTGGACTTGCTCAACAAATGAACAAAGTTCCAACGATGCCATTAACATCAGGGCATCTCATTAAAAGCAGGGATGTTACTCCAAAGATGTGCGGGTTCGGTGGATTGGCCAAGCTAAATTGCTCCTTAGTGTCAGGGAATTAGGAGGAGTAAATACATGGGGTTAAGGGAATAGGGCTTGCGTGGGACCATTGTCGGTGCAAGCTCAATGGGCCAAATGGTCTCCTTCTGCACTGTAGGGATTCTACGATTCTATGGTTGTCTGAGGATGAAGCAAGCAGGGTGGAGAAAGGGCTACCAGTAGATTTGGTACTTTGGGATTTCCGAAAGTTATTTAATGCTTTGTCACATAAAAGGTCACCGCACAAAATAAGAGTTCATTGCTCTGGGGCTAATATATTAGTATGGATAGGGAATTGGAAGGGGGAGGGGAGGGGGGAGGGGACGGAGGGAGGGGGGTGGGGAAGGGGAGGGGAGGGAAAGGAAGGGAGGGAGGGAAGGGGGGGCAGGGGGGAGAAACAGAGAGTCAAGATGAATGGATTATTTGAGGCAAGCAAACTGACTGATGGAGTGCCGCAGGGATCAGCGCTGCGACTTCAACTATTTACGATGTTATGTTAATGACTTGGACGAAGGAATGGACTGCATTGTAAACTAATTTGCTGTTGTTACATTAATAGATGGGAAAGCAGGTTGCAAGGAGGATACCAAAAAGCTGCCAAGAAATATACATAGTTTAAATGAGTGGGCAAAGACTTGGCAGGTGGAGTATAATGTGGGAAAATATGAGATTGTCCACTTTCATAGGGAGAATAGGAAAGCAGAATATTTCTTAATTGAAAATGCTTGCAGCATGCTGCAGCACAGAGAGATCTAGGTGTCCTTGCAGTGAATCACGAAACATTTAGCGTATTGGTGCAAGTAATTAGAAAGGAAGTGGAATGTTGGTTTTTATAGCCAGGGTGTTGAAGTACAGATGTAGAGAAGACTTGCTCCAACTATAAAGGATACTGTGACTGCACCTGGAGTGTTGTGTACACATTTGGTCTTCCTACTTAAGAACATATGAACATATGAATTCAGAGCCGGAGTAGGCCACTCGGCCCCTCGGGATTGCTCTGCCATTCAATAAGATGACCTGATTTCTTTACATTCCCATCTATCCCCTATAACCTTTCACCCCATTGTTAATCAAGAATCTATCTACCTCTGCCTTAAAAATATTTAAATACTCTGTTTTGACCAAATTTTCAGGAAGACAGTGTCAAAGGGCGGCGGCACTGTGGCACAGTGGTTAGCACTGTTGCCTCAGAGCGCCAGGGACCCGGGTTCGATTCCCAGCTTGGGTCACTGTCTGTGTGGAGTCTGCACGTTCTTCCCGTGTCTGTGTGGGTTTACTCCAGGTGCTCCGGTTTCCTCCCACAGCATGAAAGATGTGCTGGTTAGGTGCATTGGCCATGCTAAATTCTCCCTCAGTTTACCCAAACAGGCGCTGGAGTGTGGCGACTAGGGGGTTTTCACAGTAATTGCATTGCAATATTAATGTAAGCCTCCTTGTGACACTAATAAATAAAAACTTAAAACTAAAGACTCACAACTTCCAGAGAGAAAAAAATTCTCCTAATTTCCTTCTGAAAAGATTGAAAGGGTGCAGAGGAGATTTACAAGGATGTTGCCTGGATTGAGTGGCATGCCTTATGAGGATAAGCTGAGGGAGCTCGGTCTTTTCTCCTTGGAGAGAAGTAGGATGAGAGGAGACCTAATAGAGGTATATAAGATGTTGAGAGGCATAGATGGGGCGGACTCTTAGAGGATTTTTCCCAGGGTGGAAATGGCTGCTACGAGAGGACACAGGTTTAAGGTGCTGGGGGGTAGGTACAGGGGAAATGGTAGGGGGAAGTTTTTCACACAGAGGGTGGTGGGCGAGTGGAATCGGCTGCCGTCAGTGGTGGTGGAGGCAAACTCAATAGGGTCTTTTAAGAGACTCCTGGATGAGTACATGGGACTTAATAGGATGGAGGGTTATCAGTAGGCCTAGAAGGTAGGGATATGTTCGGCACAACTTGTGGGGCCGAAGGGCCTGTTTTGTGCTGTAGTTTTTCTATGTTTCTATGTTTCTATGTTTCTTAATTGGAAGACCCTTTATGTTTAAACAGTGGTCTCTAGTTCTAGATTCTCCCACAAGAGGAAATATCCTCTCCGCCTCCACCCTGTCAGGACTCTTCAGGATCATTCATGTTTCAATCAAGCTGCCTCTTACTCTTCTAAACTCGATATAAACCCAACTTGTCCAATCAGTCCTCGCAAAAAATCCCACCTATTGGTCTCATAGCCTTACTTAAAGATGGATATACTTGCATTGGAAGCAGTTCAGAGAAGATTCATTAAACTGACTTCTGGGATGAAGATGCCTTATGAAGAAAGGTTGAACAGGTTGGGCCTATCCTCATTGGAGGTTAGAATACTGAAAGGTGATCTTATTGAACATGCAGGATTTTGAGGGGGCTTGATAGGATAAATTCTGTGAGGATGTTTACCCTTATAGAGGAATCTAAAAATCGGGGAAACAGTTGAAAGATAAGAGGCGGGATTCTCTGGCTCGCCCCAAAACCGGAGAATCCCGCCCGAGGTCAATGGACCTTTGCGTGGTCTGCACCCCGCCACTTCGTGCCGGGTGGGATGGGAGAATTCCCCCCAAGGAATCTACCTTCTTTATTCGGGAAAAAGATACAAAAGTCTGAGATCACACACCAACCGACTCAAAGAAAGTTTCTTCTCTGCTGCAATCAGTTGATCTTTCTCTAGCTATGACTGTAACACTACATTTTGCACTCTCTCCTTTCCTTTTCCATGAAAGGAATAGCACGCAAGAAACAATACTTTTCACTATATGCCAATACATGTGACAATAATAATTCAAATCAAATCAAAGTTCTTCATGACCATTTAAGATGAGGAGGAAAAGGAATTCCTTCTCTCAGAGGGAATTCCCTTCCACAGACAGGAGGCGGGAGGACATCTCGGAGGACTTGTACAGTGAGGCAATATGGATAGAGTTCAGGAATAGGAAGGGTGTAGTCACAATGTTGGTGGTTTACTATAGGCTGCCCAACAGCCAGCGGGAAATAGAGGAACAGATATGTCGGCAGATTTTGGTAAGGTGTAAAAGTAACAGGGTTGTTGTGGTGGGAGATTTTAACTTCCCCAATATTGACTGGGGCGTGGATGGGGCAGAGTTTGTAAGGAGCATCCAGGAGGGCTTCTTCAAACAGTATGTAGATAGTCCAACTAGGGAAGGGGCCGTCCTGGACCTGGTATTGGGGAATGAGCCCGGCCAGGTAATCGATGTTTCAGTAGGGGAGCAGTTCGGGAACAGTGACTACAATTCAGTAAGCTTTAAGGTACAGATGGATAAAGATAAGTGTTGTCCTCAAGTTAAGGTGCTGATTTGGGGGAAGGCTAATTCCAACAATATTAGGCAGGAACTGAAGAACGTAGATTGGGGGCGGATGTTTGAGGGCAGATCAACATTTGGCATGTGGGAGGCTTTCAAGTGTAAGTTGATAAGGATTCAGGACCGGCACATTCCTGTAAGGATAAAGGATAAGTATGGCAAGTTTTGGGAACCTTGGATAATGAGAGATATTGTGAGCCTGGTCAAAGAGAAAAAAAGGAAGCATTTGTCGAGGCTAGGAGGCTGGGAACACATGAAGCAAGTGTGGAATACAAGGAAAGTTGGAAGAAACTTAAGCAAGGAATAAAGAGGGCTAAAAGAGGTCATGAAAAATCATTGGCCTACAGGATTAAGGAAAATCCCAAGGCTTTTTATACATACATAAAAAGCAAGAACGTAGGCAGGGAGAGGGTTGGCCCATTCAAGGACAGGGGAGGGAATTCATGTGTGGAACCAAAGGAAATGGGCGAGGTATGAAATGAATACTTTGCATCAGTATTCAACAAAGAGAAGGACCTGGTAGATGATGAGTCTGGGAAAGTGTGTATAGATAGTTTGAGTCATGTTGAGATCAAAAAGGAGGAGGTATTGGCGTTCTTGAGAAACATTAAGGTAGACAAGTCCCCAGGGCCTGATGGGATATACCCCAGAATACTGAGAGAGACAAGGGAGGAAATTGTTGGAGCCTTGAGAAAAATCTTTGTATCCTCACTGGCTACAGGGGATTTTAACCTGGTGTTGTTAGACTCCTTACAGGGGAGGTCCCAGGGGATTGGAGAATAGCCAATATTGTTCCCTTTTTAAAAAAGGGTAGAAAGGATAATCCAAGTAATTACAGGCCAGTGAGCCTTACGTCAGTGGTAGGGAAATTATTGGAGAGGATTCTTCAAGACAGGATTTACTCCCACTTGGAAATAAGTGGGCATATTAGCGAGAGGCAACATGGTCTTGTGAAGGGGAGGTCGTGTTTCACTAACTTGATCGAGTTTTTCGAGGAAGTGACAAAGATGACTGATGAGGGTAGGGCAGTGGATATTGTCCACATGGACTTCAGTAAGGCCTTTGACAAGGTCCCTGATGGCAGACTGGTGCAGAAGGTGAAGTCGCATGGGATCAGAGGTGAGTTGGCAAGGTGGATACAGAACTGGCTTGGCCATAGAAGACAGAGGGTAGCAGTGGAAGGGTGCGTTTCTGAATGGAGATCTGTGACAAGTGGTGTTCCTCAGGAACCAGTGCTGGGACCTTTGCTGTTTGTAATATATATAAATGACTTGGAGGAAAATGTAACTGGTTTGATTAGTAAGTTTGCGGATGACACAAGGTTGCTGGATTTGGGGATAGCGATGAGGACCATCAGAGGATACAGCAGGATATAGATCGGTTGGAGACTTGGACGGAGAGATGGCAGATGGAGTTGAATCCAGATAAATGTGAGGTAATGCATTTTGTAAGGTCTAATACAGATAGGAAATATACAGTAAATGGCAGAACCCTTAAGAGTATTGATAGGCAGAGGGATCTGGGTGTACAGGTACACAGGTCACTGAAAGTGGCAACGCAGGTAGAGACGGTAATCAAGAAGGCATATGGCATGCTTGCCTTCATCAGCCGGGGCATTGAGTTTAAAAATTGGCAAGTCATATTGCAGCTTTGTAGAACCTTAGTTAGGCTGCACTTGGAATATAGTGTTCAATTCTGGTCGCCACACTACCAGAAGGATGTGGAGGCTTTGGTGAGGGTATAGAAAAGATTTACCAGGATGTTGCCTGGTATGGAGGGCATTAGCAATGAGGAGAGGTTGAAGAAACTTGATTTGTTCTCACTGGAGCGACGGAGGTTGAGGGGAGACCTGATAGAAGTCTACAAGATTATGAGGGGCATGGACAGAGTGGATACTCAGAAGCTTTTTCCCAGGGTGGAAGAGTCAATTACTCGGGGGCACAGGTTTAAGATGCGAGGGGCAAGTTTAAAGGAGATGTACGAGGCAGATTTTTTTACACAGAGGGTGGTGGGTGCCTGGAACTCGCTGCAATGGGGAGGTATTGGAAGCAGATACGATAGTAACTTTTAAGGGGTGTCTTGACAAATACATGAATAGGATGGGAATAGAGGGATATGGTCTCAGGAAGGGTAGGGGGTTTTAGTCCAGTCGGCCGGCATGGTCGCTGCAGGCTTGGAGGGCCGAAGGGCCTATTCTGTGCTGTAATTTTCTTTGATCTTTGTTCTTTGTTGACAGCAGTGGAGGTTGAATAATTGAATATATTCAAGAGTGAGCTCAACACATCAACAAAGGGTTCAAGCGTTATGAGGGGTAAGCAGGGAAATGGAATTAAGGTTGAGGTCAGATCAGTGATGAACCTATTGGTTCTCAGAGCAATCTCAATGGGCTCAGTGACTTCCTCCTGCTCCTATTTCCTGTGATCTTCACGTGAATCTTTGTAAAGCTCTGATTAGGCCACAACTACAGTAGTGCGTCCAGTTCTGGTCACCCTTTGGATATGTGTGAGGGTCCTTGAGTGGGTGTAGGGAAGATTTGTCAAAATGGTCCAAGGGATAAACGAATTTAGTGACAAGGTTAGGCTGGAGAAACTGGGGCTGTTCTCCTTGGAACCAAGAGGATTGAGGAGAGATTTGATAAAGGTGAACAACATTGTGGCAGGTTTAGATAAGGTTGATAAAGAAAAGCTGTTTCCATTAGCTTATGTTACAAGGACTAAGGGACACAGATTAAAGATTTTGGACAAGAGATGTGGGGGTGGGGGGTGGGAGAGGGAAGCGAGGAAGAACTGTTTATGCAGTGAGTGCTGACCTGGAGTTTGCCGCCCGCCAGGGTGGTGGAAAAGGCAATAATCAGTGAGTCAAAAGGGAGCTGGATGGGCAGATCTGGGACCTGAACCTTCAGCACTCTGGGATTGGAGCAGGGGAATGGGGCTGGCTGGTTTGTCTTTCAGAAAGCCTGTATCCACGTAATGGGCTGAATTACCTCCTTTTGTGTTGTGATGATGCTATGGGTTAGCTTTTTTGATTTGATTTGATTTTGATTTGATTTGATTTATTTTTGTCACATGTATTAGTATACAGTGAAAAGTATCGGTTCTTGCGCACTATACAGGCAAAGCATACCGTTCATAGAGAAGGAAAGGAGAGAGTGCAGAATGTAGTGCTACAGTCATAGCCAGGGTGTAGAGAAAGATCAACTTATTGCGAGGTAAGTCCATTCAAAAGTCTGATGGCAATTGGCACGTGACCTCAGGCTTTTGTATCTTTTTCCCGACGGAAGAAGGTGGAAAAGGAAA